>NC_072417.2:2727272-3030303 GCF_028858775.2 Pan troglodytes
CTATCTCTATGAACATGGAAATATCTACACCGCCATCTGTATAAACATGGAAATATCTACACCACGATCTGTATAAACATGGAAATATCTACACCGCTATTTGTATAAACATGGAAATATCTCCACTGCTATCTCTATAAACATCGAAATATCTACACCGCCATCTGTATAAACATGGAAATACTCACAAAGTTATCTGTATAAATATGGAAATATCTACACTGCCATCTGTATAAACATGGAAATATCTACAAAGCCAGGTGTATATACATGGAAAAAACTACACCGCTATCTATATAAACATGGAAATAACTACACCGCTATCTGAATAAACATGGAAATATCTACACCGCCATCTACATATCCATGGAAATATCTGCACTGCCATCTGTAAAAACATGGAAATATCTACACGGTCATCTGTGTATAGATGGAAATATCAACACCGCCATCTGTACAAACATGGAAATATCTGCATCACTATCTGTATAAACATGGAAATATCTACACCGCGGTCTGTATAAACATGGAAATATCTACACCGCTATCTGTATAATCATGGAGATATCTACACCGCTATCTGTATAAACATGGAAATATCTACACCGTGATCTGTATAAACATGGAAATATTTACACCGCTATCTGTATAAACATGGAAATTTCTACACCGTTATCTGTATATATATGGAAATATCTACACCGCTATCCCTATAAACATGGAAATATCAACACCGCCATCTGTATAACTATGGAAATATCTACAATGCCATCTGTATACACATGGAAATACGTACACGGCAATCTGTGTATAGATGGAAACATCAACACCTCCATCTGTACAAACATGGAAATATCTACACTGCTATCTCTATAAACATGGAAATATCTTCACTGCGGTCTGTATAATCATGGAAATATCTACACCGGTATCTGTATAAACATGGAAATATCTACACCCCGATCTGTATAAACATGGAAATATATACACCGCTATCTGTATAAACATGGAAATATCTGCTCTGCTCTCTCTATAAACATGGAAATATCTACAAAGCCATCTGTATAAACATGGAAATACCTACACAGTCATGTGTAGGAATATGGAAATATCTACACTGCCATCTGTATAAACATGGAAATATTTACACAGCGCTCTGTATAAATATGGAAATATCTGCATACACATCTGTATAAACATGGAAATATCTGCACCGCTATCTGTATAAACATGGAAAGACCTACACCGCGGTCTCTATAAACATGGAAATATGTACACCGCTATGTGTATAAACATGGAAATATCTCCACTGCTGTCTGCATAAACATGGAAATATCTCCACCACTATCTGTATAAACATGGAAATATCTACTGCGCCATCTCTATAAACAATGAAATATCTACACTGCCATCTGTAAAAACATGGAAATGTCTACACAGTCATCTGAATAAACATGGAAATATCTACACCCCCATCTGTATAAACACGGAAATACCTACAATACCATCTGTATACACATGGAAATGTCTACACAGACATCTGTATAAATATGGAAATATCTACACCGCCAGCTGTATAAACATGGAAATATCTACACTGCCATCTGTAGAAAGATGGAAATATCTACACCGCTATCTCTATAAATATGGAAATATCTACACCGCCATCTTTATAAACATGAAAATATCTACCCTGTCATCTCCATAAAGATGGAAGTATCTGCTCCGCCATGTGTATAAACACGGAAATATCTACACCACCATCTGTGTAAACATGGAAATATCTACACCGCTATCTGTATAAACATGGAAATATCTACACCACCATCTGCATGTCCCTGGAAATATCTACGCCGCCATCTGTATAAACATGGAAATATCTACATGGCCATCTATGTATAGATGGAAATATCAACACCGCCATCTGTACAAACATGGAAATATCTGCACCGCTATCTGTATGAACATGGAAATATCTCCACCGCGGTCTGTATAAACATGGAAATATCTACACCGCTATCTGTATAAACATGGAGATATCTACACCGCTATCTCTATAAACATGGAAATATCTACACCGTGATCCTTATAAACTTGGAAATATTTACACCGCTATCTGTATAAACATGGAAATTTCTACACCGTTATCTGTATAAATATGGAAATATCTACACCGCTATCTCTATAAACATGGAAATATCAACACCGCCATCTGTATAACTATGGAAATATCTACACTGCCATCTGTATAAACATAGAAATACCTACAAAGTCATCTGTATAAACATGGAAATATCTACACAGCCATCTGTATAAACATGGAAATATCTACACAGCCATCTGTATATACATGGAAATACCTACACCGATATCTGTATAAACATGGAAATAACTACACCACTATTTGTAAAAACAAGAAAATATCTACACCTTGATCTGTATAAACATGGAAATATCTACACTGCCATCTCTATAAACATGGAAATATCTACACCCCTATCTGTATAAACATGGAAATATCCACACCGCTATCTCTGTAAACATGGAAAAATCAACACCGCTATCTCTATGAACATGGAAATATCTACACTGCCATCTCTATAAACATGGACATATCTACACCACGATCAGTATAAACATGGAAATAGCTACACCGACATCTGTGTAAACATGGAAATACTTACAAAGTTATCAGTATAAACATGGAAATATCTACACCGCCATCTCTATAAACATGGAAATATCTACACAGCCGTGTGTACATACATGGAAATATCTTCACCGCTATCTATATAAATATGGTAATAACTACACCGCTATCTGTATAAACATGGAAATATCTACACCGCCATCTACATATCCATGGAAATATCTGCGCCGCCATCTGTATAAACATGGAAATATCTACACGGTCATCTGTGTATAGATGGAAATATCAAAACCGCCATCTGTAAAAACATGGAAATATCTGCACCGCTATCTGTATAAACATGGAAATATCTACACCGGAGTCTGTATAAACATGGAAATATCTACACTGCTATCTGTATAAACATGGAAATATCTACACCGCTATCTCTATAAACATGGAAATATCAACACCGTGATCTGTATAAACATGGAAATATTTACACCGTTATCTGTATAAACATGAAACTTCTACATCGCTATATGTATAAACATGGAAATGGCCACACCGCTATCTCTATAAACATGGAAATATCTACACCGCTATCTCCATCAACATGGAAATATATACACCGCCATCTCTTTAAACATGGAGATACCTACAACGCCATCTATATAAACAAGAAAATATCTACACTGCCATCTATATAAACATGGAAATATCTACACCGCCATCTCTATAAACATGGAAATATCTACACTGCCATTTGTAGAAAGATGGAAATATCTACACCGCCATCTGTATAAACGTGGAAATATCTACACCGCAATCTGTATAAACATGGAAATATCTACACCGCTATCTGTATAAATATGAAATATCTAAACCGCTATCTCTATAAAAATGGAAATATCTACCCTGCTATCTGTAAACATGGAAATATCCTCACTGCTATCTCTATGAACATGGATATATCTACACCGCTATCAAAATAAACATGGAAATATCTACATTGCCATCTCTATAAACATGGAATTATCTACACCGCCATCTGTATAAACATGGAAATATCTACACCGCTATCTGTATAATCATGGAAATATCTACATTGCTCTCTGTATAAACATGGAAATATCTACACTGCGATCTGTATAAACATGGAAATATCTTCACCAAGATCTGTATAAACATGGAAATATCTAAACCGCTATCTGTATAAACATGGTAATATCTACACCACCATCTATATAAACATGGAAATATCTACACCACCATCTGTATAAACATGGAAATATCTACAATGCCATCTGTAGAAAGATGGAAATATCTACACCGCAATCTGTGTAAACATGGAAATACCTACACCGATATCGGTAAAAACATGGAAATATCTACACCGCTATCTGTATAAACATGGATATATCTACACCGCTATCTGTATAAACATGGATATATCTACACCGCGATCTGTATAAACATGGAAATATCTACAACGCGATCTGTATAAACATGGATATATCTACACCGCTATCAGTATAAACATGGAAATATCTACACTGTCATCTGTATAAACATGGAAATATCTAAACTGCCATCTGTGGAAAGTTGGATATATCTACACCACGATCTGTATAAATATGAAAATATCTACACCGCTATCTGTGTAAAGATGGAAATATCTACACCGCAATCTGTGCAAAGATGGAAATATCTACACCGCTATCTCTGTAAACATGGAAATATCTATGCCACTATCTGTATAAACATGGAAATATCTACATCGCTATATGTATAAACATGGATATATCTACACCGTTATCTGTACAAACATGGAAATATCTACACCGCTATCTGTATAAATACGGAAATATCTACACCATTTTTGTAAACATACAAATATCTACAGAGTCATCTGTATACACATGGAAATATGTACACAGCCATCTGTATAAACATGGATGTATCTACACAACTATCTCTATAAACAAGAAGTACCTACAGCACTATCTCTATAAACATGGAAATATCAACACAACAGTCTCTACAAACATGGAAATATCTACACTGCCATCTATGTAAACATGAAAATATCTACATCGCCATCTCCATAAACATGGAACTATCTACACCGCCATCTGTATAAACATGGAAATATCTACACCGCTATCTGTATAAAGATGGAAATATCTACACCGCTACCTCTATAAACATGGAAATATCTACACAGCCATCTGTATAAACATGGAAATATCTACACTGCTATCTCTATAAACATGGAAATATCTACACCGCTATCTATATAAACATGGAAATATCTACATCGCTATCTGTATAAACAGGGAAATATCTCCACCGCTATCTGTATAAACATTGAAATATCTTCACCGCTATGTGTATAAACATGGAAATATCTACAACGCTAACTGTATAAACATGGAAATATCTAAAACGCTATCTGTGTAAACATGGAAATATCTACACAGCTATCTGTGTAAATTGGAAATATCTACACAGGTATCTGTTTAAAAATGGAAACATCTACACGGCAATCTCTGCAAAGAGGCAAATATCTACACCGCTATCTCTGAAAACATGGAAATATCTACACCGCTATCTGTATAAACATGGAAATATCTACACCGCTATCTGTATAAACAAGGAAATATCTACACCGCCATATGAAGAAACATGGAAATATCTACACCGCAATCTGTATAAACATGCAAATACCTACACCGCTATCTGTATAAATATGGAAATATCTACACCGCTATCTCTATAAAATGGAAATACCTACACCGCTTTCTCTATAAACATGAAAATATCTACACTGCTATCTCTATATACATGGAAATATCTACACCTCCATCTCTATAAACATGAAAATATCTACAACGCCATCTTCAGAAACATGGATGTATCTACATCGCTATCTGTATAAACATGGAAATATCTACACCACTATCTGTATAAACATGGAAATACCTTCATTGCCATCTGTATAAACATGGAAATATCTACACCGCCATCTGTATAAAGATGGAAATATCTACACCGCAATCTGTATAAATATGGAAATAACTACACCGCTATCTCTATTGACAAGGAAATATTTACACCGCTATCTGTATAAACATGGAAATATCTACACTGCCATCTGTATAAAGATGGAAATATCGGCACTGCGAGTTGTACAATCATTTAAATATCTACACCGCTATCTCTATAAACATGGAAATACCTACAACGCCATCTTTATAAACATGGAAATATCTACACCGCTATCTGTAAAAAAATGGAAATATCTACACAGCTATCTGTATAAACCTGGAAAGATCTACACAGCTATCTGTATAAATATGGAAATATCTAAAACGCTGTCTCTCTAAAGATGGAATTGTCTACACCGCTATCTGTATAAACATGGAAATATCTACAATGCTATCTCTGAAAACATAGAAATATCTACACAGCTATCTGTGTAAACTTGGAAATACCTACACCGCTATCTGTGTAAATTTGGCAATACTTTCACCGCAATCTGTGCAAAGATGGAAATACCTACACCGCTAACTCTGTAAACATGGAAATATCTACACCGCTATCTGTATAAACATGGAAATATTTACACTGCCATCTGTATAAACATGGAAATATCTACAGCGCCATCTGTATAAACATGGAAATATCTACGCTGCCATGTGTACACACATGGAAATATCTACACAGCCATCTGTGTAAACATGGAAATATCTACACCGCTATCTCTATAAACATGGAAATATCTACACCGCTATCTGTATAAACATGGAGATATCTACATCGCTATCTGTATAAACAGGGAAATATCTCCACCGCTATCGGTATAAACATGGAAATATCTACACCGCTTTCTGTATAAACATGGATATATCTACACCGCTGTCTGTATAAACATGGAAATATATACAATGCTATCTGTGTAAACATGGAAATATCTACACAGCTATCTGTGTAAACATGGAATTATCTACCCAGCTATCTGTGTAAAAATGGAAATATCTACACAGCAATCTGTGCAAAGATGGAAATATCTACACCGCTATCTCTGTAAACATGGAAATATCTACACCGCTATCTGTATAAACATGGAAATATCTATAACGTAGTCTGTATAAAAATGGAAATATCTCCACCGCTATCTGTATAAACATGAAAATATCTACAACGCTATCTGTATAATCATGGACATATCTACACCGCAATCTGTATAAACATGGAAATTTCTACCATGCTATGTTTGTAAATACGGAAATATCTACACAGATATCTGTGTAAACTTGGATATATCTACACAGCTATCTGCGTAAACATGGAAATATCTACAAAGCAATCTGTGCAAAGATGGAATTATCTACACCGCTATCTCTGTAAACATGGAAATACCTACACCGCTACCTGTATAAACATGGATATATCTACACCGCTGTCTGTATACACAAGGAAATATCTACACCGCCATCTGTAGAAACATTTAAATATCTACACCGCAATCTGTATAAACATGCAAATACCTACACCGCTATCTGTATAAATATGGAAATATCTACACCGCTATCTCTATAAAATGGAAATACCTACACCGCTTTCTCTATAAACATGAAAATATCTACACTGCTATCTCTATATACATGGAAATATCTACACCTCCATCTCTATAAACATGAAAATAACTACACCGCCATCTTCAGAAACATGGATGTATCTACATCGCTATCTGTATAAACATGGAAATATCTACACCACTATCTGTATAAACATGGAAATATCTTCATTGCCATCTGTATAAACATGGAAATATCTACACCGCCATCTGTATAAAGATGGAAATATCTACACCGCAATCGGTATAAATATGGAAATAACTACACCGCTATCTCTATTGACAAGGAAATATCTACACCGCTATCTGTATAAACATGAAAATATCTACACTGCCATCTGTATAAAGATGGAAATATCTACACCGCAAGCTGTATAAACATGGAAATATCTACACCGCTATCTGTATAAACATGGAAATACCAACACCGCTATCTGTATAAACATGGAAATATCTACACCGGTATCTCTATAAACATGAAAATACTTACACCACCATCTCTATAAAGATGGAAATATTTACACCGCTATCTCTGTAAACTTAGAAATAACTAGACCGCCATCTCAATAAACATGGAATTATCTATACCGCTATCTGCATAAACATGGAATTATCTACACAGACATCTGTATAAACATGGAAATATCTACACCGCCATCTGTATAAACATGAAAATATCTACACCGCCATCTTCAGAAACATGGATGTATCTACACCGCCATCTGTATAAACATGGAAATATCTACACCACTACCTTTATAAACATGGAAATATCTTCACTGCCATCTGTATAAACATGGAAATATCTACACCGCCATCTGTATAAAGATGGATATATCTACACCGCAATCTGTATAAATATGGAAATATCTACACCGCTATCTCTATAGACATGGAAATATCTACACCGCTATCTAAATAAACATGAAAATATCTACACTGCCATCTGTATAAAGATGGAAATATCTACACCGAGAGCTGTATAAACATGGAAATATCTACACCGCTATCTGTATAAACATGGAAATACCAACACCGTTATCTGTACAAACTTGGAAATAACTACAGTGCTATCTCTATAAACATGAAAATACTTACACCACCATCTCTATAAACATGGAGATATTTACACAGCTATCTCTTTAAACATAGAAATAACTACACCGCTATCTCTATAAACATGGAAATATTTACACCGCTATCTGTATAAACATGGAAATATCTATACCGTAGTCTCTATAAAAATGGAAATATCTCCACCGCTCTCTGTATGAACATGAAAATATCTAAAACGCTATCTGTATAATCATGGACATATCTACACCGCAATCTGTATAAACATGAAAATTTCTACCACGCTATGTTTGTAAATACGGAAATATCTACACAGATATCTGTGTAAACTTGGAAATATCTACACAGCTATCTGCGTATACATGGAAATATCTACAAAGCAATCTGTGCAAAGATGGAAATATCTACACCGCTATCTCTGTAAACATGGAAATACCTACACCGCTACCTGTATAAACATGGAAATATCTACACCGCTGTCTGTATAAACAAGGAAATATCTACACCGCCATCTGTAGAAACATTTAAATATCTACACCGCAGTCTGTATAAACATGCAAACACCTACACCGCTATCTGTATAAATATGGAAATATCTACACCGCTATCTCTATAAAATGGAAATACCTACACCGCTTTCTCTATAAACATGAAAATATCTACACTGCTATCTCTATATACATGGAAATATCTACACCTCCATCTCTATAAACATGAAAATAACTACACCGCCATCTTCAGAAACATGGATGTATCTACATCGCTATCTGTATAAACATGGAAATATCTACACCACTATCTGTATAAACATGGAAATATCTTCACTGCCATCTGTATAAACATGGAAATATCTACACCGCCATCTGTATAAAGATGGAAATATCTACACCGCAATCTGTATAAATATGGAAATAACTACACCGCTATCTCTATTGACAAGGAAATATCTACACCGCTATCTGTATAAACATGGAAATATCTACACTGCCATCTGTATAAAGATGGAAATATCTACACCGCGAGCTGTATAAACATGGAAATATCTACACCGCTATCTGTATAAACATGGAAATACCAACACCGCTACCTGTATAAACATGGAAATATCTACACCGGTATCTCTATAAACATGAAAATACTTACACCACCATCTCTATAAACATGGAAATATTTACACCGCTATCTCTGTAAACTTAGAAATAACTAGACCGCCATCTCCATAAACATGGAATTATCTATACCGCTATCTGCATAAACATGGAATTATCTACACAGACATCTGTATAAACATGGAAATATCTACACCGCCATCTGTATAAACATGAAAATATCTACACCGCCATCTTCAGAAACATGGATGTATCTACACCGCCATCTATATAAACATGGAAATATCTACACCACTACCTGTATAAACATGGAAATATCTACACCGCCATCTGTATAAAGATGGACATATCTACACCGCAATCTGTATAAATATGGAAATATCAACCTAGCTATCTCTATAGACTTGGAAATATCTACACCGCTATCTAAATAAACATGAAAATATCTACACTGCCATCTGTATAAAGATGGAAATATCTACACCGAGAGCTGTATAAACATGGAAATATCTACACCAATATCTGTATAAACATGGAAGTACCAACACCGTTATCTGTATAAACATGGAAATAACTACAGTGCTATCTCTATGAACATGAAAATACTTACACCACCATCTCTATAAACATGGAGATATTTACAAAGCTATCTCTTTAAACATAGAAATAACTACACCGCTATCTCTATAAACATGGAAATATTTACACCGCTATCTGTATAAACATGGAAATATCTATACCGTAGTCTCTATAAAAATGGAAATATCTCCTCCGCTCTCTGTATAAACATGAAAATATCTACAACGCTATCTGTATAATCATGGACATATCTACACCGCAATCTGTATAAACATGAAAATTTCTACCACGCTATGTTTGTAAATACGGAAATATCTACACAGATATCTGTGTAAACTTGGAAATATCTACACAGCTATCTGCGTAAACATGGAAATATCTACAAAGCAATCTGTGCAAAGATGGAAATATCTACACCGCTATCTCTGTAAACATGGAAATACCTACACCGCTACCTGTATAAACATGGAAATATCTACACCGCTGTCTGTATAAACAAGGAAATATCTACACTGCCATCTGTAGAAACATTTAAATATCTACACCGCAATCTGTATAAACATGCAAATACCTACACCGCTATCAGTATAAATATGGAAATAAGTACACCGCTATCTCTATAAAATGGAAATACCTACACCGCTTTCTCTATAAACATGAAAATATCTACACTGCTATCTCTATATACATGGAAATATCTACACCTCCATCTCTATAAACATGAAAATAACTACACCGCCATCTTCAGAAACATGGATGTATCTACATCGCTATCTGTATAAACATGGAAATATCTACACCACTATCTGTATAAACATGGAAATATCTTCACTGCCATCTGTATAAACATGGAAATAACTACACCGCCATCTGTATAAAGATGGAAATATCTACACCGCAATCTGTATAAATATGGAAATAACTACACCGCTATCTCTATTGACAAGGAAATATCTACACCGCTATCTGTATAAACATGGAAATATCTACACTGCCATCTGTAAAAAGATGGAAATATCTACACCGCGAGCTGTATAAACATGGAAATATCTACACCGCTATCTGTATAAACATGGAAATACCAACACCGCTATCTGTATAAACATGGAAATATCTACACCGGTATATCTATAAACATGAAAATACTTACACCACCATCTCTATAAACATGGAAATATTTACACCGCTATCTCTGTAAACTTAGAAATAACTAGACCGCCATCTCTATAAACATGGAATTATCTATACCGCTATCTGCATAAACATGGAATTATCTACACAGACATCTGTATAAACATGGAAATATCTACACCGCCATCTGTATATACATGAAAATATCTACACCGCCATCTTCAGAAACATGGATGTATCTACATCGCCATCTGTATAAACATGGAAATATCTACACCACTATCTGTATAAACATGGAAATATCTTCACTGCCATCTGTATAAACATGGAAATATCTACACCGCCATCTGTATAAAGATGGACATATCTACACCGCAATCTGTATAAATCTGGAAATACCTACACCGCTATCTCTATAGACATGGAAATATCTACACCGCTATCTGAATAAATATGAAAATATCTACACTGCCATCTGTATAAAGATGGAAATATCTACACCGAGAGCTGTATAAACATGGAAATATCTACACAGCTATCTGTATAAACATGGAAATACCAACACCGTTATCTGTATAAACATGGAAGTAACTACAGTGCTATCTCTATAAACGTGAAAATACTTACACCACCATCTCTATAAACATGGAGATATTTACACAGCTATCTCTTTAAACGTAGAAATAACTACACCGCTATCTCTATAAACATGGAAATATCTACACCGCCAACTGCATAAACATGGAAATATCTACACAGACATCTGTATAAACATGGAAATATCTACACTGCCATCTGTAGAAAGATGGAAATGTCTACAAAGCGATCTGTATAAACATGGGAATTTCTACACCGCTACTTGTATAAACATGGAAATATCTACACTGCTATCTCTATCAACATGGAAATAACTACACCGCAATCTCTATAAACACGGAAATATCTACAATGCTATCTCTGTAAACATGGAAATACCTACACAGCTATCTGTGTAAACTTGGAAATATCTACACTGCTATCTGCGTAAGTTTGGCAATAACTAAACCTCAATCTGTGCAAAGATGGAAATACATACACCACTATCTCTATAAACATGGTAATATCTACACCGGTATCTGTATAAACATGGAAATATCTACACTGCCATCTGTATAAACATGGAAATATCTACACCATGATCTGTATAAACATGGAAATATTTACTCCGCTATGTGTATAAACATGGAAATATCTACACAGTTATCTGTATAAATATGGAAATATCTTCACCGCTGTCTCTATAAACATGGAAATATCTACACCGCCCTCTGTATAAACACGGAAATATCTACACTGCTATCTCTATAAACATGGAAATATCTACAATGCCATCTGTAAAAACATGGAAATACCTATACAGTCATCTGTATAAACATGGAAATATCTACACCACCATCTGTATAAACATGGAAATATCTACAATGCCATCTGTATACACATGGAAATACCTACACGGCAATCTGTGTATAGATGGAAACATCAACATCGCCATCTGTACAAACATGGAAATATCTACACCGCTGTCTCTATAAACATGGAAATACCTACACTGTGGTCTGTATAAACATGTAAATATCTACACCGGTATCTGTATAAAATGGAAATATCTACACCACGATCTGTATAAACATGGAGATATTTACACCGCTATCTGTATCAACATGGAAATAATTACACCGCAACCTGCATAAACATGGAAATATCTACACAGCAATCTGTGCAAAGATGGAAATATCTACACCGCAGTCTCTACAACATGGAAATATCTATACGGCTATCTGAATAAACATGGAAATAAGTACACCGCTATCTGTATAAACATGGAAATTTTTACACCACTACCTGCATAAACATGGAAATATCTCCACCGCTACCTTTTAAACACAGAAATACCTACACCGGTATCTTTAAAAACATGGAAATACCTACAATGCTATCGCTATAAACAATGAAATATCTACAACGCTATCTGTGTAAACATGGAAATATCTACACAGCTATCTGTGTAAACTTGGAAATATCTACAACGCAATCTGTGTAAGCATGGAAATATCTACAACGCTATCTGTGTAAACATGGAAATATTTACAACGCTATCTGTGTAAACAGGGAAATATCTACACAGCTATCTGTAAAACGTGGAAATATCTACACCACTATCTGTATAAACCTGAAAATATCTACACCGCTATCTGTATCAACATGTAAATAATTACACCGCTATCTGTATAAACATGGAAATATCTAAAATGATATCTCTGTAAACTTGGAAATATCTACACCGCTATATGTGTAAAGTTTGCAATGTCTACACGGCAATCTGTGCAAAGATGGAAATATCTTTACCGCTATATCTGTAAACATGGACATATCTACACTGCTATATGTATAAACATGGAAATATCTACAACGCTATCTGCATAAACATGGAAATATCTACATCGCTATCTGTATAAACAGGGAAATATCTCCACCGCTATCTGTGTAAACATGGAAATATCTACACCGCTATCTGTATATACATGGAAATATCTACACCGCTGTGTGTATAAACAAGGAAATATCTACACCGCCGTCTTTAGAAATATGGAAATATCTACACCGCCATCTGTATAAACATGGAAATACCTACACCGCTACCTGTATAAATATGGAAATGTCTACACCGCTATCTCTATAAACATGGAAATACCTACACCACTTGCACTATAAACATGGAAATATCTACACCGCAATCTCTGTAAACATGGAAATATCTACACCGCCATCTATGTAAACATGAAAATATCTACACTGCCATATTCAGAAACATGGCTGTATCTACACCGCCATCTGTATAAACGTGGAAATATCTAAACCGCAATGTGTATTAACGTGGAAATATCTCCATTACTATCTGTATAAACATGGAAATATCTACACCGCTATCTCTATAAACATGGAAAAATCTACACCGCCATCTGTATTAACATGGAAATATCTACACAGTCATCTGTATAAACCTGGAAATATCTACACTGCCATCTGTACAAACATGGAAATATATAAACAGTCATCTGTAGAATCATGGAAATATCTACACCGCTATCCCTATAAACATGGAAATAACTATACCGCTATCTCTATAAACATTGAAATATCTACACCACTATCTCCATCTTCATGGAAATATACACACCGCCATCTCTTTAAACATGGAGGTATCTACAACGCCATCTACATAAACAAGAAAATATCTACACTGCCATCTATATAAACATGGAAATATCTACACCGCCATCTCTAAAAACATGGAAATATCTACACTGCCATTTATAGAAAGATGGAAATATATACACCGCGATCTGTATAAACGTGGAAATATCTACACCGCTATGTGTATAAAGATGGAAATATCTACACCGCAATCTGTATAAACACGGAAATATCTACACCGCAATCTGTATAAACATGGAAATATCTACACCGCTATCTGTATAAATATGAAATATCTAAACCGCTATCTCTATAAAAATGGAAATATCTACATTGCTATCTGTATAAACATGGAAATATCCTCACTGCTATCTCTATGAACATGGATATATCTACACCGCTATCTCTATAAACATGGAAATATCTACACCGCCATCTCTATAAACATGGAAATACCTACACCGCCATCTGTATAAACATGGAAATATCTTCAGCGCTATCTGTATAAACATGGAAATTTCTACACCGTTATCTGTATAAATATGGAAATATCTACACCGCTATCTCTATAAACATGGAAATATCTACACCGCCATCTGTATAAACATGGAAATACCTATACAGTCATCTGTATAAACATGGAAATATCTACACCACCATCTGTATAAACATGGAAATAGCAACAATACCATCTGTATACACATGGAAATATCTACACAGACATCTGTGTAAATATGCAAATATCTACACCGCCATCTGTATAAATATGGAAATATCTACACCGCGATCAGAATGAACATGGAAATATCTACACCGCTATCTGTATAAACATGGAAATATCTCCACTGCTATCTCTATAAACATCGAAATGTCTACACCGCCATCTGTATAAACATGGAAATACTTACAAAGTTCTCTGAATAAACATAGAAATATCTACACTGCCATCTGTATAAACATGGAAATATCTACACAGCCATGTGTATATACATGGAAATATCTACACCGCTATCTATATAAACATGGAAATATCTACACCGCTCTCTGTATAAACATGGAAATATCTACACCGCCATCTACATACCCATAGAAATATCTGTGCCGCCATCTGTATAAACATGGAAATATCTACACGGTCATCTGTGTATAGATGGAAATATCAACACCACCATCTGTACTAAAATGGAAATATCTGCACCGCTGTCTGTATAAATATGGAAATATCTACACCGTGGTCTGTGTAAACATGGAAATATTTACACCGCTATCTGTATAAACATGGAAATATCTAAACAGTTATCTGTATAAATATGGAAATATCTACACCGCTATCTCCATAAACATGGAAATATCTACACCGCCATCTGTATAAACATGGGAATATCTACACTGCTATCTCTATAAACATGGAAATATCTACAATGCCATCTATAAAAACATGGAAATACCTATACAGTCATCTGTATAAACATGGAAATATCTACACCACCATCGGTATAAACATGGAAATATCTACAATGCCATCTGTTGACACATGGAAATACCTACATGGCAATCTGTGTATAGATGGAAACATGAACACCGACATGTGTACAAACATGGAAATATCTACACCGCTATCTCTATAAATATGGAAATACCTACGCTGCGGTCTGTATAAACAGGTAAATACCTACACCGCTATCTGTATAAACGGAAATATCTGCACCGCTATCTGTATAAACATGGAAATAAATACACCGCTATTTGTATAAACAAGGAAATATCTACACCACCATCTGTTTAAACATGGAAATATCTTCACAGACATCTGTTTATACATGGAAATATCTACACCGCTATCTGTATAAACATGGAAATATATACTCTGCTATTTGTATAAACAAGGAAATATCTACACCACCATCTGTTTAAACATGGAAATATCTACACAGACATCTGTTTATACATGGAAATATCTACACCGCGGTCTGTATTAACATGGAAATATCTAAACCGCTATCTTTATAACCATGGAAATATCTACACTGCTATCTCTGTAAACATGGAAATAACTACACCGTGATCTGTATAAACATGCAAATATTTACACCGCTATCTGTATAAACATGGAAATATCTACACCGTTATCTGTATAAATATGGAAATATCTACACCACTATCCCTATAAACATGGAAATATCTACACAGCCATCTGTATAAACATGGAAATATCTACACTGCTATCGCTATAAAAATGGAAATATCTACAATGCCATCTGTACAAACATGGATATACCTGTACAGTCATATGTATAAACATGGAAATATCTACACCACCATCTGTATAAACATGGAAATATCTACAATGCCATCTGTATACACATGGAAATACCTACACGGCAATCTGTGTAGAGATGGAAACATCAACACCGCCATCTGTACAAACATGGAAATATCTACACCGATATCTGTATAAACATGGAAATATCTACACCGCGGTCTGTATAAACATGGAAATTTCTACACCGGTATCTGTATTAACATGGAAATATCTGCAACACGATCTGTATAAACATGGAAATATTTACACCGCTATCTGTATATACATGGAAATATCTAAACCGCTATCTGTAAAAACATGGAAATAACTACACCGCTATTGGTATAAACAAGGAAATATCCACACCGTGATCTGTATAAACATGGAAATATATACACCGCTATTTGTATAAACAAGGAAATATCTACACCGCTATCTGTATAAACATGCAGATATCTACACCGCGATCTGTATACACATGGAAATATTTACACTGCTATCTGTATAAACATGGAAATATCTACACCGTTATCTGTATAAATATGGAAATATGTACACCGCTATCTCTATAAACATGGAAATATCTACACCGTGATCTGTATAAATATGGAAATATCTACACCGCTATCTCTATAAACATGGAAATATCTACACCACCATCTGTATAAACATGGAAATATCTACACTGCTGTCTCTATAAACATGGAAATATCTACAATGCCTTCTGTAAAAACATGGAAATACCTTTACAGTCATCTGTATAAACATGGAAATATCTACACCACCATCTGTATAAACATGGAAATATCTACAATGCCATCTGTATACACATGGAAATAACTACACGGCAATCTGTGTATAGATAGAAACATCAACACCGCCATTTGTACAAACATGGAAATATCTACACCGCTATCTGTACAAACATGGAAATATCTACACCGCTATCTGTATAAACATGGAAATATCTACACCGTTATGAGTATAAATATGGAAATATCTACACCGCTATCTCTATGAACATGGAAATATCTACACCGCCATCTCTATAAACATGGAAATATCTACACCACGATCAGTATTAACGTGGAAATATCTACACCGCTATCTCTATAAACATGGAAATATCTGTACTGCTATCTCTATAAACATCGAAATATCTACACCGCCATCTGTATAAACATGGAAATACTTACAAAGTTATCTGTATAAACATGGAAATATCTACACCGCCATCTGTAAAAACATGGAAATATATACACAGCCATGTGTATATACATGGCAATATCTACACCGCTATCTATATAAACATGGAAATAACTTCACGGCTATCTGTATAAATATGGAAATACCTACACCGCCATCGACATATCCATAGAAATATCTGTGCCGTCATCTGTATAAACATGGAAATATCTACACGGTCATCTGTGTATAGATGGAAATGTCAACACCGCCATCTGTACAAACATGGAAATATCTGCACCGCTATCTGTATAAACATGGAAATATCTATACCGCGATATGTATAAACATGGAAATATCTACACGGCTATCTGTATAAACATGGAAATATCTACAACGCTATCTCTATAAATATGGAAATATCTACACCATGATCTGTATAAACATGGAAATATCTACACCACCATCTGTTTAAACATGGAAATATCTACACAGACATCTGTTTATACATGGAAATATCTACACCGCTATCTGTATAAACATGCTAATAACTACAGCGCTATCGGTATAAATGTGGAAATATTTGCACTGCTATCCCTATAAACATGGTATTATCAACACCGCGATCTGTATAAAATTGGAAATGTCTACACCATGATCTGTATAAACATGGAAATAACTACACCGCGATCTGTATAAACATGGAAATAACTACACCGCTATTTGTATAAACAAGGAAATATCCACACCGTGATCTGTATAAACATGGAAATATCTACACCGCTATTTGTATAAACAAGGAAATATGTACACCGCTATCTCTATAATCATGGAAATATCTACACCGTGATCTTTATAAACATGGAAATATTTACACTGCTATCTGTATAAACATGGAAATATCTACACCGTTATCTGTATAAATATGGAAATATCTACACCGCTATCTCTATAAACATGGAATTATCTACACCGTTATCAGTATAAATATGGAAATATCTACACCCTATCTCTATGAACATAGAAATATCTACACCGCCATCTCTATAAACATGGAAATATCTACACCACGATCAGTATTAACGTGGAAATATCTACACCGCTATCTCTATAAACATGGAAATATCTGTAATGCTATCTCTATAAACATCGAAATATCTACACCGCCATCTGTATAAACATGGAAATACTTACAAAGTTATCTGTATAAACATGGAAATATCTACACCGCCATCTGTATAAACATGGAAATATATACAGAGCCATGTGTATATACATGGAAATATCTACACCGCTATCTATATAAACATGGAAATAACTTCACCGCTATCTGTATAAATATGGAAATACCTACACCGCCATCGACATATCCATAGAAATATCTGTGCCGTCATCTGTATAAACATGGAAATATCTACATGGTCATCTGTGTATAGATGGAAATATCAACACCGCCATCTGTACAAACATGGAAATATCTGCACCGCTATCTGTATAAACATGGAAATATCTATACCGCGGTATGTATAAACATGGAAATATCTACACGGCTATCTGTATAAACATGGAAATATCTACACCGCTATCTCTATAAATATGGAAATATCTACACAATGGTCTGTATAAACATGGAAATATCTACACCACCATCTGTTTAAACAAGGAAATATCTACACAGACATCTGTTTATACATGGAAATATCTACACCGCTATCTGTATAAACATGCTAATAACTACACAGCTATCTGTATAAATGTGGAAATATTTGCACCGCTATCCCTATAAACATGGTAATATCAACACCACGATATGTATAAAATTGGAAATACCTACAAAATGATCTGTATAAACATGGAAATATCTACACCGCGATCTGTATAAACATGGAAATATCTACACCGTGATCTGTACAAACATGGAAATATCTGCACCGCTATCTGTATAAACATGGAAATATCTACACCGCGGTCTGTATAAACATGGAAATATCTAAACCGCTATCTTTATAAACCTGGAAATATCTACACTGCTATCTCTGTAAACATGGAAATAACTACACTGTGATCTGTATAAACATGCAAATATTTACAACGCTATCTGTATAAACATGGAAATATCTACACCGTTATCTATATAAATATGGAAATATCTACACCACTATCTCTATAAACATGGAAATATCTACACAGCCATCTGTATAAACATGGAAATATCTACACTGCTATCGCTATAAAAATGGAAATATCTACAATGCCATCTGTACAAACATGGATATACCTGTACAGTCATATGTATAAACATGGAAATATCTACACCACCATCTGTATAAACATGGAAATATCTACAATGCCATCTGTATACACATGGAAATACCTACACGGCAATCTGTGTATAGATGGAAACATCTACACCGCCGTCTGTACAAACATGGAAATATCTACACCGATATCTGTATAAACATGGAAATATCTACACTGCGGTCTGTATAAACATGGAAATTTCTACACCGGTGTCTGTATAAACATGGAAATATCTGCAACACGATCTGTATAAACATGGAAATATTTACACCGCTATCTGTATATACATGGAAATATCTAAACCGCTATCTGTATAAACATGGAAATAACTACACTGCTATTGGTATAAACAAGGAAATATCCACACCGTGATCTCTATAAACATGGAAATATATACACCGCTATTTGTATAAACAAGGAAATATCTACACCGCTATCTGTATAAACATGGAAATATCTGCACCGCTATCTGTATAAACATGGAAATATCTATACCGCGGTATGTATAAACATGGAAATATCTACACGGCTATCTGTATAAACATGGAAATATCTACACCGCTATCTCTATAAATATGGAAATATCTACACAATGGTCTGTATAAACATGGAAATATCTACACCACCATCTGTTTAAACAAGGAAATATCTACACAGACATCTGTTTATACATGGAAATATCTACACCGCTATCTGTATAAACATGCTAATAACTACACAGCTATCTGTATAAATGTGGAAATATTTGCACCGCTATCCCTATAAACATGGTAATATCAACACCACGATATGTATAAAATTGGAAATACCTACAAAATGATCTGTATAAACATGGAAATATCTACACCGCGATCTGTATAAACATGGAAATATCTACACCGTGATCTGTACAAACATGGAAATATCTGCACCGCTATCTGTATAAACATGGAAATATCTACACCGCGGTCTGTATAAACATGGAAATATCTAAACCGCTATCTTTATAAACCTGGAAATATCTACACTGCTATCTCTGTAAACATGGAAATAACTACACTGTGATCTGTATAAACATGCAAATATTTACAACGCTATCTGTATAAACATGGAAATATCTACACCGTTATCTATATAAATATGGAAATATCTACACCACTATCTCTATAAACATGGAAATATCTACACAGCCATCTGTATAAACATGGAAATATCTACACTGCTATCGCTATAAAAATGGAAATATCTACAATGCCATCTGTACAAACATGGATATACCTGTACAGTCATATGTATAAACATGGAAATATCTACACCACCATCTGTATAAACATGGAAATATCTACAATGCCATCTGTATACACATGGAAATACCTACACGGCAATCTGTGTATAGATGGAAACATCTACACCGCCGTCTGTACAAACATGGAAATATCTACACCGATATCTGTATAAACATGGAAATATCTACACTGCGGTCTGTATAAACATGGAAATTTCTACACCGGTGTCTGTATAAACATGGAAATATCTGCAACACGATCTGTATAAACATGGAAATATTTACACCGCTATCTGTATATACATGGAAATATCTAAACCGCTATCTGTATAAACATGGAAATAACTACACTGCTATTGGTATAAACAAGGAAATATCCACACCGTGATCTCTATAAACATGGAAATATATACACCGCTATTTGTATAAACAAGGAAATATCTACACCGCTATCTGTATAAACATGGAAATATCTACACCGCGATCTGTATAAACATGGAAATATTTACACTGCTATCTGTATAAACATGGAAATATCTACACCGTTATCTGTATAAATATGGAAATATCTACACCGCTATCTCTATAAACATGGAAATATCTACACCGTGATCTGTATAAATATGGAAATATCTACACAGCTATCTCTATAAACATGGAAATATCTACACCGCCATCTGTATAAACATGGAAATATCTACACAGCTATCTCTATAAACATGGAAATATCTACACCGCCATCTGTAAAAACATGGAAATACTTACAAAGTTATCTGTATAAACATGGAAATATCTACACCGCCATCTGTATAAATATGGAAATATCTACACAGCCATGTGTACACACATGGAAATATCTACACCGCTCTCTATATAAACATGGAAATAACTACACCGCTATCTGTATATACATGGAAATACCTACACAACCATCTACATATACATAGAAATATCTGTGCCGTCATCTGTATTAACATGGAAATATCAACACGGTCATCTGTGTATAGATGGAAATAACAACACCGCCATCTGTACAAACATGGAAATATCTGCACCGCTATCTGTATAAACATGGAAATATCTATACCGCGGTCTGTATAAACATGGAAATACCTACACCGCTATCTGTATAAACATGGAAATATATACACCGCTATCTCTATAAACATGGAAATATCTACACCGTGATCTGTATGAACATGGAAATATTTACACCGATATCTGTATAAACATGGAAATTTCTACACCGTTATCTGTATAAATATGGAAATATCTACACCGCTATCTCTATAAACATGGAAATATATACACCGCTATCTCTATAAACATGGAAATATCTACACCGCCATCTGTATAAACATTGAAATATCCTCACTGCTATCTCTATGAACATGGATATATCTACACCGCTATCTCTGTAAACATGGAAATATCTACACCGCCATCTCTATAAACATGGAAATATCTACACCGCCATCTGTATAAACATGGAAATATCTACAGCGCTAACTGTATAAACATGGAAATATCTACACCGCTATCTGTATAAACATGGAAATATCTACACTGCGATCTGTATAAACATGGAAATATCTACACTGCGATGTGTATAAACATGGAAATATCTGCACCGTGATCTGTAGTAACATGGAAATATCTACACGGCTATCTGTATAAACTTGGAAATACCTACACAGCTATCTCTATAAACATGGAAATATCTACAACGCCATCTGTATAAACATGGAAATACTTACAAAGTTATCTGTATAAACATGGAAATATCTACACCGCCATCTGTATAAACATGGAAATATCTACACAGCCATGTGTACACACATGGAGATAGCTACACCGCTCTCTATATAAACATGGAAATAACTACACCGCTATCTGTATATACTTGGAAATATCTACACCGCCATCTACATATCCATAGAAATATCTGTGCCGCCATCCGTATAAACATGGAAATATCTACACGGTCATCTGTGTATAGATGGAAATAACAGCACCGCCATCTCTACAAACATGGAAATATATACAATGCTATCTGTGTAAACATGGAAATATCTACACAGCTATCTGTGTAAACATGGAATTATCTACCCAGCTATCTGTGTAAAAATGGAAATATCTACACAGCAATCTGTGCAAAGATGGAAATATCTACACCGCTATCACTGTAAACATGGAAATATCTACACCGCTATCTGTATAAACATGGAAATATCTATAACGTAGTCTGTATAAAAATGGAAATATCTCCACCGCTATCTGTATAAACATGAAAATATCTACAACGCTATCTGTATAATCATGGACATATCTACACCGCAATCTGTATAAACATGGAAATTTCTACCACGCTATGTTTGTAAATACGGAAATATCTACACAGATATCTGTGTAAACTTGGATATATCTACACAGCTATCTGCGTAAACATGGAAATATCTACAAAGCAATCTGTGCAAAGATGGAAATATCTACACCGCTATCTCTGTAAACATGGAAATACCTACACCGCTACCTGTATAAACATGGATATATCTACACCGCTGTCTGTATAAACAAGGAAATATCTACACCGCCATCTGTAGAAACATTTAAATATCTACACCGCAATCTGTATAAACATGCAAATACCTACACCGCTATCTGTATAAATATGGAAATATCTACACCGCTATCTCTATAAAATGGAAATACCTACACCGCTTTCTCTATAAACATGAAAATATCTACACTGCTATCTCTATATACATGGAAATATCTACACCTCCATCTCTATAAACATGAAAATATCTACAACGCCATCTTCAGAAACATGGATGTATCTACATCGCTATCTGTATAAACATGGAAATATCTACACCACTATCTGTATAAACATGGAAATACCTTCATTGCCATCTGTATAAACATGGAAATATCTACACCGCCATCTGTATAAAGATGGAAATATCTACACCGCAATCTGTATAAATATGGAAATAACTACACCGCTATCTCTATTGACAAGGAAATATTTACACCGCTATCTGTATAAACATGGAAATATCTACACTGCCATCTGTATAAAGATGGAAATATCTACACCGCGAGCTGTATAAACATGGAAATATCTACACCGCTATCTGTATAAACATGGAAATACCAACACCGCTATCTGTATAAACATGGAAATATCTACACCGGTATCTCTATAAACATGAAAATACTTACACCACCATCTCTATAAACATGGAAATATTTACACCGCTATCTCTGTAAACTTAGAAATAACTAGACCGCTATCTCTATAAACATGGAATTATCTATACCGCTATCTGCATAAACATGGAAGTATCTACACAGACATCTGTATAAACATGGAAATATCTACACCGCCATCTGTATAAACATGAAAATATCTACACCGCCATCTTCAGAAACATGGAAATACCTACACCGCTACCTGTATAAACATGGAAATATCTACACCGCTGTCTGTATAAACAAGGAAATATCTACACTGCCATCTGTAGAAACATTTAAATATCTACACCGCAATCTGTATAAACATGCAAATACCTACACCGCTATCAGTATAAATATGGAAATAACTACACCGCTATCTCTATAAAATGGAAATACCTACACCGCTTTCTCTATAAACATGAAAATATTTACACTGCTATCTCTATATACATGGAAATATCTACACCTCCATCTCTATAAACATGAAAATAACTACACCGCCATCTTCAGAAACATGGATGTATCTACATCGCTATCTGTATAAACATGGAAATATCTACACCACTATCTGTATAAACATGGAAATATCTTCACTGCCATCTGTATAAACATGGAAATAACTACACCGCCATCTGTATAAAGATGGAAATATCTACACCGCAATCTGTATAAATATGGAAATAACTACACCGCTATCTCTATTGACAAGGAAATATCTACACCGCTATCTGTATAAACATGGAAATATCTACACTGCCATCTGTAAAAAGATGGAAATATCTACACCGCGAGCTGTATAAACATGGAAATATCTACACCGCTATCTGTATAAACATGGAAATACCAACACCGCTATCTGTATAAACATGGAAATATCTACACCGGTATATCTATAAACATGAAAATACTTACACCACCATCTCTATAAACATGGAAATATTTACACCGCTATCTCTGTAAACTTAGAAATAACTAGACCGCCATCTCTATAAACATGGAATTATCTATACCGCTATCTGCATAAACATGGAATTATCTACACAGACATCTGTATAAACATGGAAATATCTACACCGCCATCTGTATATACATGAAAATATCTACACCGCCATCTTCAGAAACATGGATGTATCTACACCGCCATCTATATAAACATGGAAATATCTACACCACTACCTGTATAAACATGGAAATATCTACACCGCCATCTGTATAAAGATGGACATATCTACACCGCAATCTGTATAAATATGGAAATATCTACCTAGCTATCTCTATAGACTTGGAAATATCTACACCGCTATCTAAATAAACATGAAAATATCTACACTGCCATCTGTATAAAGATGGAAATATCTACACCGAGAGCTGTATAAACATGGAAATATCTACACCACTATCTGTATAAACATTGAAGTACCAACAACGTTATCTGTATAAACATGGAAATAACTACAGTGCTATCTCTATAAACATGAAAATACTTACACCACTATCTCTATAAACATGGAGATATTTACAAAGCTATCTCTTTAAACATAGAAATAACTACACCGCTATCTCTATAAACATGGAAATATTTACACCGCTATCTGTATAAACATGGAAATATCTATACCGTAGTCTCTATAAAAATGGAAATATCTCCTCCGCTCTCTGTAGAAACATGAAAATATCTACAACGCTATCTGTATAATCATGGACATATCTACACCGCAATCTGTATAAACATGAAAATTTCTACCACGCTATGTTTGTAAATACGGAAATATCTACACAGATATCTGTGTAAACTTGGAAATATCTACACAGCTATCTGCGTAAACATGGAAATATCTACAAACCAATCTGTGCAAAGATGGAAATACCTACACCGCTATCTCTGTAAACATGGAAATACCTACACCGCTACCTGTATAAACATGGAAATATCTACACCGCTGTCTGTATAAACAAGGAAATATCTACACCGCCATCTGTAGAAACATTTAAATATCTACACCGCAATCTGTATAAACATGCAAATACCTACACCGCTATCTGTATAAATATGGAAATAACTACACCGCTATCTCTATAAAATGGAAATACCTACACCGCTTTCTCTATAAACATGAAAATATCTACACTGCTATCTCTATATACATGGAAATATCTACACCTCCATCTCTATAAACATGAAAATAACTACACCGCCATCTGTATAAAGATGGACATATCTACACCGCAATCTGTATAAATATGGAAATAACTACACCGCTATCTCTATAGACATGGAAATATCTACACCGCTATCTGAATAAATATGAAAATATCTACACTGCCATCTGTATAAAGATGGAAATATCTACACCGAGAGCTGTGTAAACATGGAAATATCTACACAGCTATCTGTATAAACATGGAAATACCAACACCGTTATCTGTATAAACATGGAAATAACTACAGTGCTATCTCTATAAACATGAAAATACTTACACCACCATCTCTATAAATATGGAGATATTTACACAGCTATCTCTTTAAACATAGAAATAACTACACCGCTATCTCTATAAACATGGAAATATCTACACCGCCAACTGCATAAACATGGAAATATCTACACAGACATCTGTATAAACATGGAAATATCTACACTGCCATCTGTAGAAAGATGGAAATGTCTACAAAGCGATCTGTATAAACATGGGAATTTCTACACCGCTACTTGTATAAACATGGAAATATCTACACTGCTATCTCTATCAACATGGAAATAACTACACCGCAATCTCTATAAACACGGAAATATCTACAATGCTATCTCTGTAAACATGGAAATACCTACACAGCTATCTGTGTAAACTTGGAAATATCTACACTGCTATCTGCGTAAGTTTGGCAATAACTAAACCTCAATCTGTGCAAAGATGGAAATACATACACCACTATCTCTATAAACATGGTAATATCTACACCGGTATCTGTATAAACATGGAAATATCTACACTGCCATCTGTATAAACATGGAAATATCTACACCATGATCTGTATAAACATGGAAATATTTACTCCGCTATGTGTATAAACATGGAAATATCTACACAGTTATCTGTATAAATATGGAAATATCTTCACCGCTGTCTCTATAAACATGGAAATATCTTCACAGTTATCTGTATAAATATGGAAATATCTTCACCGCTGTCTCTATAAACATGGAAATATCTACACCGCCCTCTGTATAAACACGGAAATATCTACACTGCTATCTCTATAAACATGGAAATATCTACAATGCCATCTGTAAAAACATGGAAATACCTATACAGTCATCTGTATAAACATGGAAATATCTACACAGCAATCTGTGCAAAGATGGAAATATCTACACCGCAGTCTCTACAACATGGAAATATCTATACGGCTATCTGAATAAACATGGAAATAAGTACACCGCTATCTGTATAAACATGGAAATTTTTACACCACTACCTGCATAAACATGGAAATATCTCCACCGCTACCTTTTAAACACAGAAATACCTACACCGGTATCTTTAAAAACATGGAAATACCTACAATGCTATCGCTATAAACAATGAAATATCTACAACGCTATCTGTGTAAACATGGAAATATCTACACAGCTATCTGTGTAAACTTGGAAATATCTACAACGCAATCTGTGTAAGCATGGAAATATCTACAACGCTATCTGTGTAAACATGGAAATATTTACAACGCTATCTGTGTAAACAGGGAAATATCTACACAGCTATCTGTAAAACGTGGAAATATCTACACCACTATCTGTATAAACCTGAAAATATCTACACCGCTATCTGTATCAACATGTAAATAATTACACCGCTATCTGTATAAACATGGAAATATCTAAAATGATATCTCTGTAAACTTGGAAATATCTACACCGCTATATGTGTAAAGTTTGCAATGTCTACACCGCAATCTGTGCAAAGATGGAAATATCTTTACCGCTATATCTGTAAACATGGACATATCTACACTGCTATATGTATAAACATGGAAATATCTACACCGCCATCTGTATACACATGGAAATATCTACACAGCCATCTGTATAAACATGGAAATATCTACACCGCTATCTCTATAAACATGGAAATATCTACACCGCTATCTGCATAAACATGGAAATATCTACATCGCTATCTGTATAAACAGGGAAATATCTCCACCGCTATCTGTGTAAACATGGAAATATCTACACCGCTATCTGTATATACATGGAAATATCTACACCGCTGTGTGTATAAACAAGGAAATATCTACACCGCCGTCTTTAGAAACATGGAAATATCTACACCGCCATCTGTATAAACATGGAAATACCTACACCGCTACCTGTATAAATATGGAAATGTCTACACCGCTATCTCTATAAACATGGAAATACCTACACCACTTGCACTATAAACATGGAAATATCTACACCGCAATCTCTGTAAACATGGAAATATCTACACCGCCATCTATGTAAACATGAAAATATCTACACTGCCATAATCAGAAACATGGCTGTATCTAAACCGCCATCTGTATAAACATGGAAATATCTAAACCGCAATGTGTATTAAGGAGGAAATATCTCCATTACTATCTGTATAAACATGGAAATATCTACACCGCTATCTCTATAAACATGGAAAAATCTACACCGCCATCTGTATTAACATGGAAATATCTACACAGTCATCTGTATAAACCTGGAAATATCTACACTGCCATCTGTACAAACATGGAAATATATACACAGTCATCTGTAGAATCATGGAAATATCTACACCGCTATCTCTATAAACATGGAAATAACTACACCGCTATCTCTATAAACATTGAAATATCTACACCACTATCTCCATCTTCATGGAAATATACACACCGCCATCTCTTTAAACATGGAGGTAACTACAACGCCATCTACATAAACAAGAAAATATCTACACTGCCATCTATATAAACATGGAAATATCTACACCGCCATCTCTAAAAACATGGAAATATCTACACTGCCATTTATAGAAAGATGGAAATATATACACCGCGATCTGTATAAACGTGGAAATATCTACACCGCTATGTGTATAAAGATGGAAATATCTACACCGCAATCTGTATAAACACGGAAATATCTACACCGCTATCTGTATAAATATGAAATATCTAAACCGCGATCTCTATAGAAGTGGAAATATCTACACTGCTATCTGTATATGCATGGAAATATCCTCACTGCTATCTCTATGAACATGGATATATCTACAACGCTATCTCTATAAACATGGAAATATCTACACCGCCATCTCTATAAACATGGAAATATCTACACCGCCATCTGTATAAACATGGAAATATCTACACCGCTATCTGTATAAACATGGAAATATCTACACCGCTATTTGTATAAACAAGGAAATATCTACACTGCCATCTGTTTAAACATGGAAATATATACACAGACATCTGTTTATACTTGGAAATATCTACACCGCTATCTGTATATACATGCTAATATCTACACCGCTATCTGCATAAACATGGACATATCTCCACTGCTATCTCTATAAACATGGAAATACCTACACAGCAATCTGTGCAAAGATGGAAATATCTAAACCGCTATCTCTATAAAAGTGGAAATATATACACAGCCATCTGTATAAACATGGAAATACTTACAAAGTTCTCTGTCTAAACATGGAAATATCTACAACGCCATCTGTATAAACATTGAAATATCTACACAGCCATGTTTATATACATGGAAATATCTACAATGCCATCTATAAAAACATGGAAATACCTATACAGTCATCTGTATAAACATGGAAATATCTACACCACCATCTGTGTAAACATGGAAATATCTACAATGCCATCTGTATACACATGGAAATACCTACATGGCAATCTGTGTATAGATGGAAACATCAACACCGCCATCTGTACAAACATGGAAATATCTACTCCGCTATCTCTATAAACATGGAAATACCTACACTGCGGTCTGTATAAACATGTAAATATCTACACCGGTATCTGTATAAACATGGAAATATCTACACCACGATCTGTATAAACATGGAAATATTTACACCGCTATCTGTATAAACATGGAAATATCTGCACCGCTATCTCTATAAACATGGAAATATCTACAAAGCCATCTGTATAAACATGGCAATACCTACACAGTCATCTGTATAAACATGGAAATATCTACAACGCAATCTGTATAAACATGGAAATATCTACACCGCTATCTGTATAAATATGAAATATCTAAACCGCTATCTCTCTAAAAATGGAAATATCTACACTGCTATCTGTATAAACATGGAAATATCCTCACTGCTATCTCTATGAACATGGATATATCTACACCGCTATCTCTATAAACATGGAAATATCTACACCACGATCTCTATAAACATGGAAATATCTACACCGCCATCTGTATAAACATGGAAATATCTACAATGCCATCTGTATACACATGGAAATACCTACACGGCAATCAGTGCATAGATGGAAACATAAACACTGCCATCTGTACAAACATGGAAATATCTACACCGCTATGTCTATAAACATGGAAATAACTACACTGCGGTCTGTATAAACATGTAAATACGTACACCGGTATCTGTATAAACATGGAAATATCTTCACCACGATATGTATAAATATGGAAATATTTACACCGCTATCTGTATAAACATGGAAATATCTGCACCGCTATCTGTATAAACATGGAAATTTCTACAAAGTCATCTGTATAAACATGGAAATAGCTTCACAGTCATGTGTATAAACACGGAAATATCTACATCGCAATCTGTATAAACATGGAAATATCTACACCGCTATCTGTATAAATATGAAATATCTAAACCGCTATCTGTATAAAAATGGAAATATCTACACTGCTATCTGTATAAACATGGAAATATCCTCACTGCTATCTCTATGAACAAGGATATATCTACACCGCTATCTCTATAAACATGGAAATATCTACACCGCCATCTCTATAAACATGGAAATACCTACACCGCCATCTGTATAAACATGGAAATATGTACACCGCTATCTGTATAAACATGGAAATATCTACACTGCGATCTGTATAAACATGGAAATATCTACACCGCGATGTGTATAAACCTGGAAATATCTACACCGCGATCTGTATAAACATGGAAATATCTACACCGCTATCTGTATAAACATGGAAATATCTACACAGCTATCTCTATAAACATGGAAATATCTACACCGCCATCTGTATAAACATGGAAATACTTACAAAGTTATCTGTATAAACATGGAAATATCTACACCGCCATCTGTATAAATATGGAAATATCTACACAGCCATGTGTACACACATGGAAATATCTACACCGCTCTCTATATAAACATGGAAATAACTACACCGCTATCTGTATATACATGGAAATACCTACACCACCATCTACATATACATAGAAATATCTGTGCCGTCATCTGTATTAACATGGAAATTTCTACACGGTCATCTGTGTATAGTTGGAAATAACAACACCGCCATCTGTACAAACATGGAAATATCTGCACCGGTATCTGTATAAACATGGAAATATCTACACCGCGGTCTGTATAAACATGGAAATAAATACACCGCTATCTGTATAAACATGGAAATATATACACCACTATCTCTATAAACATGGAAATATCTACACCGTGATCTGTATGAACATGGAAATATTTACACCGATATCTGTATAAACATCGAAATTTCTACACCGTTATCTGTATAAATATGGAAATATCTACACCGCTATCTCTATAAACATGGAAATATCTACACCGCCATCTGTATATACATGGAAATACCTGTAGAGTCACCTGTATAAACATGGAATTATCTACACCACCATCTATATAAACATGGAAATATCTACAATGCCATCTGTATACACATGGAAATACCTACACGGCAATCAGTGCATAGATGGAAACATCAACACCGCCATCTGTACAAACATGGAAATATCTACTCCGCTATCTCTATAAACATGGAAATACCTACACTGCGGTCTGTATAAACATGTAAATTCCTACACCGGTATCTGTATAAACATGGAAATATCTACACCACGATATGTATAAACATGGAAATATTTACACCGCTATCTGTATAAACATGGAAATATCTGCACCGCTATCTGTATAAACATGGAAATATCTACAAAGTCATCTGTATAAACATGGAAATACCTTCACAGTCATGTGTATAAACACGGAAATATCTACACCTCAATCTGTATAAACATGGAAATATCTACACCGCTATCTGTATAAATATGAAATATCGAAACCGCTATCTCTATAAAATGGAAATATCTACACTGCCATCTGTATAAACATGGAAATATCCTCACTGCTATCTCTATGAACATGGATATATCTACACCGCTATCTCTATAAACATGGAAATATCTACACCGCCATATCTATAAACATGGAAATATCTACACCGTCATCTGTATAAACATGGAAATATCTACAGCTCTATTTGTATAAACATGGAAATATCTACACCGCTTTCTGTATAAACATGGAAATATCTACACTGCGATCAGTATAAACATGGAAATATCTACACCGCGATGTGGATAAACATGGAAATATCTACACCGCGATCTGCATAAACATGGAAATATCTACAACGCCATCTGTATAAACATGGAAATACTTACAAAGTTATCTGTATAAACATGGAAATATCCACACCGCCATCTGTATAAACATGGAAATATCTACACAGCCATGTGTACACACATGGAAATATCTACACCGCTCTCTATATAAACATGGAAATATCTAAACCGCTATCTGTATATATATGGAAATACCTACACCGCCATCTTCATATCCATAGAAATATCTGTGCCGCCATCTGTATAAACATGGAAATATCTACACGGTCATCTGTGTATAGATGGAAATATCAACACCGCCATCTGTATTAAATGGAAATATCTGCACCGCTATCTGTATAAACATGGAAATATCTACACCGTGGTCTGTATAAACATGGAAATATCTACACCGCTATCTGTATAAACATGGAAATATATACACCGCTATCTCTATAAACATGGAAATATCTACACCATGATCTGTATAAACATGGAAATATTTACACCGCTATCTGTATAAACATGGAAATATCTTCACAGTTATCTGTATAAATATGGAAATATCTACACCGCTCGCTCTATAAACATGGATATATCTACACCGCCATCTGTATAAACATGGGAATATCTACACTGCTATCTCCATAAACATGGAAATATCTACAATGCCATCTATAAAAACATGGAAATACCTATACAGTCATCTGTATAAAAATGGAAATATCTACACCACCATCTGTATATACATGGAAATAACAACAATACCATCTGTATACACATGGAAATATCTGCACAGACATCTGTATAAATATGCAAATATCTACACAGCCATATGTATAAACATGGAAATATCTACACCGCGATCAGTATGAACATGGAAATATCTACACCGCGATGTGTATAAACATGGAAATATCTCCACTGCTATCTCTATAAACATCGAAATATCTACACCGCCATCTGTATAAACATGGAAATACTTATAAAGTTATCTGTATAAACATGGAAATATCTACACCGCCATCTGTATAAACATGGAAATATCTACACAGCCATGTGTAGATACATGGAAATATCTGCAGCGCTATCTATATAATCATGGCAATATCTACACCGCTCTCTGTATAAACATTGAAATGTCTACACCGCCATCTACATACCCATAGAAATATCTGTGCCGCCATCTGTATAAACATGGAAATATCTACACGGTCATCTGCGTATAGATGGAAATAACAACACCGCCATCTGTACAAACATGGAAATATCTGCACCGCTATCTGTATAAACATGGAAATATCTACACCGCGGTCTGTATAAACATGGAAATATCTACACCGCTATCTGTATAAACATGGAAATATATTCACCGCTATCTCTATAAACATGGAAATATCTACACCGTGATCTGTATGAACATGGAAATATTTACACCGATATCTGTATAAACATGGAAATTTCTACACCGTTATCTGTAAAAATATGGAAATATCTACACCGCTATCTCTATAAACATGGAAATGTCTACACCGCCATCTGTATAAACATGGAAATACCTATACAGTCATCTGTATAAACATGGAAATATCTACACCACCATCTATATAAACATGGAAATATCTACAATGCCATCTGTATACACATGGAAGTACCTACAAGGCAATCTGTGCATAGATGGAAACATCAACACCGCGATCTGTACAAACATGGAAATATCTACACCGCTATCTCTATAAACATGGAAATACCTACACTGAGGTCTGTATAAACATGTAAATATCTACACCGGTATCTGTATAAACATGGAAATATCTACACAACGATCTGTATAAACATGGAAATATTTACATCGCTATCTGCATAAACATGGAAATATCTGCACCGCTATCTCTATAAACATGGAAATATCTATAAAGCCATCTGTTTAAACATGGAATTACCAACACAGTCATGTGTATAAACACGGAAATATCTACACCGCAATCTGTATAAACATGGAAATATCTACACCGCTATCTGTATAAACATGGGAATATCTACACAGCTATCTCTATAAACATGGAAATATCTACACCGCCATCTGTATAAACATGGAAATATCTACACAGCCATGTGTACACACATGGAAATATCTACACCGCTCTCTATATAAACTTGGAAATAACTACACCGCTATGTGTATATACATGGAAATATCTACACCGCCATCTACATACCCATAGAAATATCTGTGCCGCCATCTGTATAAACATGGAAATATCTACACGGTCATCTGTGTATAGTTGGAAATAACAACTTCGCCATCTGTACACACATGGAAATATCTGCACCGCTATCTGTATAAACATGGAAATAACTACACCGCGGTCTGTTTAAACATAGAAATATCTACACCGCTATCTGTATAAACATGGAAATATATACACCGCTATCTCTATAAACATGGAAATATCTACACCGTGATCTGTATGAACATGGAAATATTTACGCCGATATCTGTATAAACATGGAAATTTCTACACCGTTATCTGTATAAATATGGAAATATCTACACCGCTATCTCTATAAACATGGAAATATCTACACCGCCATCTGTATAAACATTGAAATATCCTCACTGCTATCTCTATGAACATGGATATATCTACACCTCTATCTCTGTAAGCATGGAAATATCTACACCGCCATCTCTATAAACATGGAAATATCTACACCGCCATCTGTATAAACATGGAAATATCTACAGCGCTAACTGTATAAACATGGAAATATCTACACCGCTATCTGTATAAACATGGAAATATCTACACTGCGATCTGTATAAACATGGAAATATCTACACCGCGATGTGTATAAACATGGAAATATCTGCACCGCGATCTGTAGTAACATGGAAATATCTACACGGCTATCTGTATAAACTTGGAAATACCTACACAGCTATCTCTATAAACATGGAAATATCTACAACGCCATCTGTATAAACATGGAAATACTTACAAAGTTATCTGTATAAACATGGAAATATCTACACCGCCATCTGTATAAACATGGAAATATCTACACAGCCATGTGTACACACATGGGAATAGCTACACCGCTCTCTTTATAAACATGGAAATAACTACACCGCTATCTGTATATACATGGAAATATCTACACCGCCATCTACATATCCATAGAAATATCTGTGCCGCCATCCGTATAAACATGGAAATATCTACACGGTCATCTGTGTATAGATGGAAATAACAACACCGCCATCTCTACAAACATGGAAATATCTGCACCGCTATCTGTATAAACATGGAAATATCTACACCGCGGTCTGTATAAACATGGAAATATCTACACCGCTATCTGTATAAACATGGAAATATCTACACCGCTATCTCTGTTAACATGGAAATATCTACACCATGATCTGTATAAACATGGAAATATTTACACCGCTATCTGTATAAGCATGGAAATATCTACACATTTATCTGTATAAATATGGAAATATCTACACTGCTATCTCTATAAACATGGAAATATCTACACCGCCATCTGTATAAACACGGGAATATCTACACTGCTATCTCTATAAACATGGAAATATCTATAATGCCATCTATAAAAACATGGAAATACCTATACAGTCGTCTGTATAAACATGGAAATATCTACACCACCATCTGTATAAACATGGAAATATCTACAATGCCATCTGTATACACATGGAAATACCTAAACGGCAATCTGTGTATAGATGGAAACATCAACACCGCCATCTGTACAAACATGGAAATATCTACACCGCTATCTCTATAAACATGGATATACCTACACTGCGGTCCATATAAACATGTAATATCTACACCGGTATCTGTATAAATATGGAAATATCTACACCAAGATCTGTATAAACATGAAAATATTTACACCACTATCTGTATAAACATGTAAATATCTGCACCGCTATCTCTATAAACATGGAAATATCTACAAAGCCATCTGTTTAAACATGGAAATACCTACACAGTCATGTGTATAAACACAGAAATATCTACACCGCAATCTGTATAAACATGGAAATATCTACACCGCTATCTGTATAAATATGAAATATCTAAACCGCTATCTCTATAAAAATGGAAACTTCTACATTGCTATCTGTATAAACATGGAAATATCCTCACTGCTATCTCTATGAACATGGGTATATCTACACCGCTATCTCTATAAACATGGAAATATCTACACCGCCATCTCTATAAACATGGAAATACCTACACCGCCATCTGTATAAACATGGAAATATCTTCAGCGCTATCTGTATAAACATGGAAATTTCTACACCGTTATCTGTATAAATATGGAAATATCTACACCGCTATCTCTATAAACATGGAAATATCTACACCGCCATCTGTATAAACATGGAAATACCTATACAGTCATCTGTATAAACATGGAAATATCTACACCACCATCTGTATAAACATGGAAATAGCAACAATACCGTCTGTATACACATGGAAATATCTACACAGACATCTGTGTAAATATGCAAATATCTACACTGCCATCTGTATAAATATGGAAATATCTACACCGTGATCAGAATGAACATGGAAATATCTACACCGCTATCTGTATAAACATGGAAATATCTCCACTGCTATCTCTATAAACATCGAAATATCTACACCGCCATCTGTATAAACATGGAAATACTTACAAAGTTCTCTGTATAAACATAGAAATATCTACACTGCCATCTGTATAAACATGGAAATATCTACACAGCCATGTGTATATACATGGAAATATCTACACCGCTATGTATATAAACATGGAAATATCTACACCGCTCTCTGTATAAACATGGAAATATCTACACCGCCATCTACATACCCATAGAAATATCTGTGCCGCCATCTGTATAAACATGGAAATATCTACACGGTCATCTGTGTATAGATGGAAATATCAACACCACCATCTGTACTAAAATGGAAATATCTGCACCGCTATCTGTATAAATATGGAAATATCTACACCGTGGTCTGTATAAACATGGAAATATCTACACCGCTATCTCTATAAACATGGAAATATCTACACCATGATCTGTATAAACATGGAAATATTTACACCGCTATCTGTATAAACATGGAAATATCTTCACAGTTATCTGTATAAATATGGAAATATCTACACCGCTATCTCCATAAACATGGAAATATCTACACCGCCATCTGTATAAACATGGGAATATCTACACTGCTATCTCTATAAACATGGAAATATATACAATGCCATCTATAAAAACATGGAAATACCTATAGAGTCATCTGTATAAACATGGAAATATCTACACCACCATCGGTATAAACATGGAAATATCTACAATGCCATCTGTTTACACATGGAAATACCTACATGGCAATCTGTGTATAGATGGAAACATGAACACCGACATGTGTACAAACATGGAAATAACTACACCGCTATCTCTATAAACATGGAAATACCTACGCTGCGGTCTGTATAAACATGTAAATACCTACACCGCTATCTGTATAAACGGAAATATCTGCACCGCTATCTGTATAAACATGGAAATAAATACACCGCTATTTGAATAAACAAGGAAATATCTACACCACCATGTGTTTAAACATGGAAATATCTACACAGACATCTGTTTATACATGGAAATATCTACACCGCTATCTGTATAAACATGGAAATATATACTCTGCTATTTGTATAAAGAAGGAAATATCTACACCACCATCTGTTTAAACATGGAAATATCTACACAGACATCTGTTTATACATGGAAATATCTACACCGCTATCTGTATAAACATGCTAATAACTACACCGCTATCGGTATAAATGTGGAAATATTTGCACTGCTATCCCTATAAACATGGTATTATCAACACCGCGATCTGTATAAAATTGGAAATACCTACACCATGATCTGTATAAACATGGAAATAACTACACCGCGATCTGTATAAACATGGAAATAACTACACCGCTATTTGTATAAACTAGGAAATATCCTCACCGTGATCTGTATAAACATGGAAATATCTACACCGCTATTTGTATAAACAAGGAAATATGTACACCGCTATCTCTATAATCATGGAAATATATACACCGTGATCTTTATAAACATGGAAATATTTACACTGCTATCTGTATAAACATGGAAATATCTACACCGTTATCTGTATAAATATGGAAATATCTACACCGCTATCTCTATATACATGGAAATATCTACACCGTTATGAGTATAAATATGGAAATATCTACACCGCTATCTCTATGAACATGGAAATATCTACACCACCATCTCTATAAACATGGAAATATCTACACCACGATCAGTATTAACGTGGAAATATCTACACCGCTATCTCTATAAACATGGAAATATCTGTACTGCTATCTCTATAAACATCGAAATATCTACACCGCCATCTGTATAAACATGGAAATACTTACAAAGTTATCTGTATAAACATGGAAATATCTACACCGCCATCTGTATAAACATGGAAATATATACACAGCCATGTGTATATACATGGCAATATCTACACCGCTATCTATATAAACATGGAAATAACTTCACGGCTATCTGTATAAATATGGAAATACCTACACCGCCATCGACATATCCATAGAAATATCTGTGCCATCATCTGTATAAACATGGAAATATCTACACGGTCATCTGTGTATAGATGGAAATATCAACACCGCCATCTGTACAAACATGGAAATATCTGCACCGCTATCTGTATAAACATGGAAATATCTATACCGCGATATGTATAAACATGGAAATATCTACACGGCTATCTGTATAAACATGGAAATATCTACAACGCTATCTCTATAAATATGGAAATATCTACACCATGATCTGTATAAACATGGAAATATCTACACCACCATCTGTTTAAACATGGAAATATCTACACAGACATCTGTTTATACATGGAAATATCTACACCGCTATCTGTATAAACATGCTAATAACTACACCGCTATCGGTATAAATCTGGAAATATTTGCACTGCTATCCCTATAAACATGGTATTATCAACACCGCGATCTGTATAAAATTGGAAATATCTACACCATGATCTGTATAAACATGGAAATAACTACACCGCGATCTGTATAAACATGGAAATAACTACTCCGCTATTTGTATAAACAAGGAAATATCCACACCGTGATCTGTATAAACATGGAAATATCTACACCGCTATTTGTATAAACAAGGAAATATGTACACCGCTATCTCTATAATCATGGAAATATCTACACCGTGATCTTTATAAACATGGAAATATTTACACTGCTATCTGTATAAACATGGAAATATCTACACCGTTATCTGTATATATATGGAAATATCTACACCGCTATCTCTATAAACATGGAAATATCAACACCGCTATCTCTATGAACATGGAAATATCTACACCGCCATCTCTATAAACATGGAAATATCTACACCACGATCAGTATTAATGTGGAAATATCTACACCGCTATCTCTATAAACATGGAAATATCTGTACTGCTATCTCTATAAACATCCAAATATCTACACCGCCATCTGTATAAACATGGAAATATTTACAAAGTTATCTGTATAAACATGGAAATATCTACACCGCCATCTGTATAAACATGGAAATATATACAGAGCCATGTGTATATACATGGAAATATCTACACCGCTATCTATATAAACATGGAAATAACTTCACCGCTATCTGTATAAATATGGAAATACCTACACCACCATCGACATATCCATAGAAATATCTGTGCCGTCATCTTTATAAACATGGAAATATCTACACGGTCATCTGTGTATAGATGGAAATATCAACACCGCCATCTGTACAAACATGGAAATATCTGCACCGCTATCTGTATAAACATGGAAATATCTATACTGCGGTATGTATAAACATGGAAATATCTACACGGCTATCTGTATAAACATGGAAATATCTACACCGCTATCTCTATAAATATGGAAATATCTACACCATGGTCTGTATAAACATGGAAATACCTACACCACAATCTGTTTAAACATGGAAATATCTACACAGACATCTGTTTATACATGGAAATATCTACACCACTATCTGTATAAACATGCTAATAACTACACAGCTATCTGTATAAATGTGGAAATATTTGCACCGCTATCCCTATAAACATGGTAATATCAACACCACGATATGTATAAAATTGGAAATACCTACACCACGATCTGTATAAACATGGAAATATCTACACCGCGATCTGTATAAACATGGAAATATCTACACCGCGATCTGTGCAAACATGGAAATATCTGCACCTCTATCTGTATAAACATGGAAATATCTACACCGCGGTCTGTATAAACATGGAAATATCTAAACCGCTATCTTTATAACCATGGAAATATCTACACTGCTATCTCTGTAAACATGGAAATAACTACACCGTGATCTGTATAAACATGCAAATATTTACACCGCTATCTGTATAAACATGGAAATATCTACACCGTTATCTGTATAAATATGGAAATATCTACACCACTATCTCTATAAACATGGAAATATCTACACAGCCATCTGTATAAACATGGAAGTATCTACACTGCTATCGCTATAAAAATGGAAATATCTACAATGCCATCTGTACAAACATGGATATACCTGTACAGTCATATGTATAAACATGGAAATATCTACACCACCATCTGTATAAACATGGATATATCTACAATGCCATCTGTATACACATGGAAATACCTACACGGCAATCTATGTATAGATGGAAACATCAACACCGCCATCTGTACAAACATGGAAATATCTACACAGCGATCTGTATATACATGGAAATATCTAGACCGCTATCTGTATAAACATGGAAATATCTACACCGCTATCTGTATAAACATGGAAATATCCACACCACTATCTGTATAAACATGGAAATACCTACACCGCCATCTAAATATCCATAGAAATATCTGTGCCTCCATCTGTATAAACATGGAAATATCTACACGGTCATCTCTGTATAGATGGAAATATCAACACCGCCATCTGTACAAACATGGAAATATCTGCACCGCTATCTAAATAAACATGGAAATATCTACACTGCGGTCTGTATAAATATGGAAATATCTACACCGCTATTTGTATAAACATGGAAATATCTACACCGCTATCTCTATATACATGGAAATATCTACAAAGCCATCTGTATAAACATGGAAATACCTACACAGTCATGTGTAGGAACATGGAAATATCTACACTGCCATCTGTATAAACATGGAAATATCTACACAGCCCTCTGTATAAATATGGAAATATCTGCATAGGCATCTGTATAAACATGGAAATATCTGCACCGCTATCTGTATAAACATGGAAATACCTACACCGCAGTCTCTATAAACATAGAAATATGTACACCGCTATGTGTATAAACATGGAAATATCTCCGCTTCTGTCTGTATAAACATGGAATTATCTACACCGCAATCTGTATAAACATGGAAATATCTACACCGTGATCTTTATAAACATGGAAATATCTACACCGCCATCTCCATAAACATGGAAATATCTACACTGCCATTTGTAGAAAGATGGAAATATCTACACTGCCATCTGTATAAAAGTGGATATATATACACCGCTAACTGTATAAACATGGAAATATCTACACCGCAATCTGTAGAAACATGGAAATATCTACACCGCTATCTGTATAAATATGAAATATCTAAACCGCTATCTCTATAAAAGTGTAAATATCTACACTGCTATCTGTATATGCATGGAAATATCCTCACTGCTATCTCTATGAACATGGATATATCTACAACGCTATCTCTATAAACATGGAAATATCTGCACCGCCATCTCTATAAACATGGAAATATCTACACCGCCATCTGTATAAACATGGAAATATCTACACCGCTATCTGTATAAACATGGAAATATCTACACCGCTATTTGTATAAACAAGGAAATATCTACACTGCCATCTGTTTAAACATGGAAATATATACACAGACATCTGTTTATACTTGGAAATATCTACACCGCTATCTGTATATACATCCTAATATCTACACCGCTATCTGTATAAACATGGACATATCTCCACTGCTATCTCTATAAACATGGAAATACCTACACAGCAATCTGTGGAAAGATGGAAATATCTAAACCGCTATCTCTATAAAAGTGGAAATATATACACAGCCATCTGTATAAACATGGAAATACTTACAAAGTTCTCTGTCTAAACATGGAAATATCTACAACGCCATCTGTATAAACATGGAAATATCTACACAGCCATGTTTATATACATGGAAATATCTACAATGCCATCTATAAAAACATGGAAATACCTATACAGTCATCTGTATAAACATGGAAATATCTACACCACCATCTGTATAAACATGGAAATATCTACAATGCCATCTGTATACACATGGAAATACCTACATGGCAATCTGTGTATAGATGGAAACATCAACACCGCCAGCTGTACAAACATGGAAATATTTATACCGCTATCTGTATAAACATGGAATTATCTGCACCGCTATCTCTATAAACATGGAAATATCTACAAAGCCATCTGTATAAACATGGCAATACCTACACAGTCATGTGTATAAACACGGAAATATCTACTACGCAATCTGTATAAACATGGAAATATCTACACCGCTATCTGTATAAATATGAAATATCTAAACCGCTATCTCTCTAAAAATGGAAATATCTACACTGCTATCTGTATAAACATGGAAATATCCTCACTGCTATCTCTATGAACATGGATATATCTACACCGCTATCTCTATAAACATGGAAATATATACACCACAATCTCTATAAACATGGAAATATCTACACCGCCATCTGTATAAACATGGAAATATCTACAATGCCATCTGTATACACATGGAAATACCTACACGGCAATCAGTGCATAGATGGAAACATAAACACTGCCATCTGTACAAACATGGAAATATCTACAGCGCTATGTCTATAAACATGGAAATACCTACACTGCGGTCTGTATAAACATGTAAATACGTACACCGGTATCTGTAGAAACATGGAAATATCTACACCACGATATGTATAAACATGGAAATATTTACACCGCTATCTGTATAAACATGGAAATATCTGCACCGCTATCTGTATAAACATGGAAATTTCTACAAAGTCATCTGTATAAACATGGAAATACCTTCACAGTCATGTGTATAAACACGGAAATATCTACACCGCAATCTGTATAAACATGGAAATATCTACACCGCTATCTGTATAAAAATGAAATATCTAAACCGCTATCTCTATAAAAATGGAAATATCTACACTGCTATCTGTATAAAAATGGAAATATCCTCACTGCTATCTCTATGAACATGGATATATCTACACCGCTATCTCTATAAACATGGAAATATCTACACCGCCATCTGTATAAACATGGAAATATCTACAGCGCTATCTGTATAAACATGGAAATATCTACACCGCTATCTGTATAAACATGGAATTATCTACACTGCGATCTGTATAAACATGGAAATATCTACGCCGCGATGTGTATAAACATGGAAATATCTGTACCGCGATCTGTAGTAACATGGAAATATCTACACGGCTATCTGTATAAACTTGGAAATACCTACACAGCTATCTCTATAAACATGGAAATATCTACACCGCCATCTGTATAAACATGGAAATACTTACAAAGTTATCTGTATAAACATGGAAATATCTACACCGCCATCTGTATAAGCATGGAAATATCTACAGAGCCATGTGTACACACATGGAAATAGCTACACCGCTCTCTATATAAACATGGAAATAACTACACCGCTATCTGTATATACATGGAAATATCTACACCGACATCTACATATCCATAGAAATATCTGTGCCGCCATCCGTATAAACATGGAAATATCTACACGGTCATCTGTGTATAGATGGAAATAACACCGCCATCTGTACAAACATGGAAATATCTGCACCGCTATCTGTATAAACATGGAAATATCTACACCGCGGTCTGTATAATCATGGAAATATCTACACCGCTATCTTTATAAACATGGAAATATCTACACCGCTATCTCTATTAACATGGAAATATCTACACCAAGATCTGTATAAACATGGAAATATTTACACCGCTATCTGTATAAGCATGGAAATATCTACACAGTTATCTGTATAAATATGGAAATATCTACACCGCTATCTCTATAAACATGGAAATATCTACACCGCCATCTGTATAAACACGGGAATATCTACACTGCTATCTCTATAAACATGGAAATATCTACAATGCCATCTATAAAAACATGGAAATACCTATACAGTCATCTGTATAAACATGGAAATATCTACACCACCATCTGTATAAACTTGGAAATATCTACAATGACATCTGGATACACATGGAAATACCTAAACGGGAATCTGTGTATAGATGGAAACATCAACACCGCCATCTGTACAAACATGGAAATATCTACACCGCTATCTCTATAAACATGGAAATACCTACACTGCGGTCCATATAAACATGTAAATATCTACACCGGTATCTGTATAAACATGGAAATATCTACACCACGATCTGTATAAAAATGGAAATATTTACACCACTATCTGTATAAACATGGAAATATCTGCACCGCTATCTCTATAAACATGGAAATATCTACAAAGCCATCTGTTTAAACATGGAAATACCTACACAGTCATGTGTATAAACACGGAAATATCTACACCGCAATCTGTATAAACATGGAAATATCTACACCGCTATCTGTATAAATATGAAATATCTAAATCGCTATCTCTATAAAAATGGAAATATCTACATTGCTATCTGTATAAACATGGAAATATCCTCACTGCTATCTCTATGAACATGGATATATCTACACCGCTATCTCTATAAACATGGAAATATCTACACCGCCATCTCTATAAACATGGAAATACCTACACCGCCATCTGTATAAACATGGAAATATCTTCAGCGCTATCTGTATAAACATGGAAATTTCTACACCGTTATCTGTATAAATATGGAAATATCTACACCGCTATCTCTATAAACATGGAAATATGTACACCGCCATCTGTATAAACATGGAAATACCTATACAGTCATCTGTATAAACATGGAAATATCTACACCACCATCTGTATAAACATGGAAATAGCAACAATACCATCTGTATACACATGGAAATATCTACACAGACATCTGTGTAAATATGCAAATATCTACACCGCCATCTGTATAAATATGGAAATATCTACACCGCGATCAGAATGAATATGGAAATATCTACACCGCTATCTGTATAAACATGGAAATATCTCCACTGCTATCTCTATAAACATCGAAATGTCTACACCGCCATCTGTATAAACATGGAAATACTTACAAAGTTCTCTGTATAAACATAGAAATATCTACACTGCCATCTGTATAAACATGGAAATATCTACACAGCCATGTGTATATACATGGAAATATCTACACCGCTATCTATATAAACATGGAAATATCTACACCGCTCTCTGTATAAACATGGAAATATCTACACCGCCATCTACATACCCATAGAAATATCTGTGCCGCCATCTGTATAAACATGGAAATATCTACACGGTCATCTGTGTATAGATGGAAATATCAACACCACCATCTGTACTAAAATGGAAATATCTGCACCGCTGTCTGTATAAATATGGAAATATCTACATCGTGGTCTGTGTAAACATGGAAATATTTACACCGCTATCTGTATAAACATGGAAATATCTAAACAGTTATCTGTATAAATATGGAAATATCTACACCGCTATCTCCATAAACATGGAAATATCTACACCGCCATCTGTATAAACATGGGAATATCTACACTGCTATCTCTATAAACATGGAAATATCTACAATGCCATCTATAAAAACATGGAAATACCTATACAGTCATCTGTATAAACATGCAAATATCTACACCACCATCGGTATAAACATGGAAATATCTACAATGTCATCTGTTTACACATGGAAATACCTACATGGCAATCTGTGTATAGATGGAAACATGAACACCGACATGTGTACAAACATGGAAATATCTACACCGCTATCTCTATAAACATGGAAATACCTACGCTGCGGTCTGTATAAACAGGTAAATACCTACACCGCTATCTGTATAAACGGAAATATCTGCACCGCTATCTGTATAAACATGGAAATAAATACACCGCTATTTGTATAAACAAGGAAATATCTACACCACCATCTGTTTAAACATGGAAATATCTACACAGACATCTGTTTATACATGGAAATATCTACACCGCTATCTGTATAAACATGGAAATATATACTCTGCTATTTGTATAAACAAGGAAATATCTACACCACCATCTGTTTAAACATGGATATATCTACACAGACATCTGTTTATACATGGAAATATCTACACCGCGGTCTGTATTAACATGGAAATATCTAAACCGCTATCTTTATAACCATGGAAATATCTACACTGCTATCTCTGTAAACATGGAAATAACTACACCGTGATCTGTATAAACATGCAAATATTTACACCGCTATCTGTATAAACATGGAAATATCTACACCGTTATCTGTATAAATATGGAAATATCTACAACACTATCCCTATAAACATGGAAATATCTACACAGCCATCTGTATAAACATGGAAATATCTACACTGCTATCGCTATAAAAATGGAAATATTTACAATGCCATCTGTACAAACATGGATATACCTGTACAGTCATATGTATAAACATGGAAATATCTACACCACCATCTGTATAAACATGGAAATATCTACAATGCCATCTGTATACACATGGAAATACCTACACGGCAATCTGTGTATAGATGGAAACATCAACACCGCCATCTGTACAAACATGGAAATATCTACACCGATATCTGTATAAACATGGAAATATCTACACTGCGGTCTGTATAAAGATGGAAATATCTACACCGGTATCTGTATAAACATGGAAATATCTACACCACGATTTGTATAAACATGGAAATATATACACCACTATCTGTATAAACATGGAAGTATCTGTACTGCTATCTCTATACACATGGAAATATCTGCAATGCCATCTGTATAAACATGGAAATACCTACACAGTCATGTGTAGGAACATGGAAATATCTACACTGCCATCTGTATAAACGTACAAATATCTACACAGCCCTCTGTATAAATATGGAAATATCTGTATAGGCATCTGTGTAAACATGGAAATATCTGCACCGCTATCTGTATAAACATGGAAATACCTACACCGCTGTCTCTATAAACATGGAAATATGTACACCGCTATGTGTATAAACATGGAAATATCTCCACTGCTGTCTGTATAAACATGGAAATATTTACACCGCTATGTGTATAAACATGGAAATATCTCCACTGCTGTCTGTATAAACATGGAAATATCTCCACCGTTATCTGTTTAAACAAGGAAATATCTACTGCGCCATCTCTATAAACATTGAAATATCTACACTGCCATCTGTAAAAACATGGAAATATCTACACAGTCATCTGAATAAAAATGGAAATATCTACACCACCATCTGTATAAACATGGAAATACCTACAATACCATCTGTATACACATGGAAATATCAACACAGACATCTGTATAAATATGGAAATATCTACACGGCCATCTGTATAAACATGGAAATATCTACACTGCCATCTGTAGAAAGATGGAAATATGTACACCGCTATCTCTATAAATATGGAAATATCTACACCGCCATCTCTATAAACATGAAAATATCTACACTGTCATGTCCATAAAGATGGAAATATCTACTCCGCCATGTGTATAAACACGGAAATATCTACACCACCATCTGTGTAAACATGGAAATATCTACACCGCTATCTGTATAAACATGGAAATATCTACACCGCCATCTGCATGTCCATGGAAATATCTACGCCGCCATCTGTATAAACATGGAAATATCTACACGGCCATCTTTGTATAGATGGAAATATCAACATCGCCATCTGTACAAACATGGAAATATCTACATCACTATCTCTATAAACATGGACATATCTGCACTGCCATCTGTAAAAACATGGAAATACCTATAGAGTCATCTGTATAAACATGGAAATATCTACAATGCCATCTGTATACACATGGAAATATCTACACAGCCATCTGTATAAACATGTAAATATCTACACTGCTATCTCTATAAACATGGAAATATCTACACCGCCATCTCTATAAACATGAAAATATCTACACTGCCATCTCCATAAACATGGAACTAACTACTCCGCTATCTGTATAAACATGGAAACATCTACACCGCCATCTGTGTGAATAAGGAAATATCTACAATGCCATCTGTAGAAAGATGGAAATATCTACACCGCAATCTGTGTAAACATGGAAATATCTACACCGCTATCTGTATAAACATGGAAATATATACACAGCGATATGTATAAACATAGAAATGTCTACACTGCGATCTGTATAAACATGGAAATATCTACACCGCTATCTGTATAAACATGGAAATATCTACACATCTATCTCTATAAACATGGAAATATCTACACCGCCATCTGTATAAACATGGAAATACCTACAAAGTCATCTGTATAAACATGGAAAAATCTACACAGCCATCTGTATAAACATGGAAATATCTACACCGCTATCTGTATAAATATGAAATATCTAAACCGCGATCCCTTTAAAAATGGAAATATCTACACTGCTATCTGTATAAACATGGAAATATCCTCACTGCTATCACTATGAACATGGATATATCTACACCGCTATCTCTTTAAACATGGAAATATCTACACCACCATCTCTATAAACATGAATATATCTACACTGCCATCTGTATAAACACGGAAATATCTACAGCGCTATCTGTATAAACATGGAGATATCTACACCGCTATCTGTAGAAACACGGAAATATCTTCACCGCGATCTGTATAAACATGGAAATACCTACACAGCGATCTGTATAAACATGGAAATATCTACACCGCGATCTGTATAAACATGGAAATATCTACACCGCTATCTGTATAAACATGGAAATATTTACACCGCCATCTGTATAAACAAGGAAATACCTAAAAAGTCATCTGTATAAACATGGAAATATCTACACAGCCATCTGTATAAACATGGAAATATCTACACCGCTATCTGTATAAACATGGAAATTACTACACCGCTAATTGTATAAACAAGGAAATACCTACTCCGCCATCTGTTTAAACATGGAAATATCTTCACCACGATCTGTATAAACATGGAAATATCTACACCGCTATCTGTATAAACATGGTAATATCTACACCACCATCTATATAAAGATGGAAATATCTACACCGCCATCTGTATAAACATGGAAATATCTACAATGCCATCGATAGAAAAATGGAAATATCTACACCGCAGTCTGTGTAAACATGGAAATATCTACAAAGCTATGATTATATACATGGAAATATGTACACCGCTATCTATATAAACATGGAAATAACTACACCGCTATCTGTATAAACATGGAAATATCTACGCAGCGATCTTTATAAACATGGACATATCTGCACCGCAATCTGTATAAACATGGAAATGTGTACACCGCTATCTGTATAAACATGGAAATATCTACACAGCTATCTCCATAAACATGGAAATATCTACACCGCGATCTGTAGAAACATGGAAATATCTACATCGCTATGTCTATAAACATGGAAATATCTGCACCACGATCTGTATAAACATGGAAATATCTACACCGCTATCTGTATAAACATGGAAATTTCTACACCGTTATCAGTATAAACATGGAAATATCTACACCGCCATCTGTATAAACATGGAAATACCTATACAGTCATCTGTGTAAACATGGAAATATCTTCACCACCATCTGTATAAACATGGAAATATCTACAATGCCATCTGTAGAAAGATGGAAATATCTACACCGCAATCTGTGTAAACATGGAAATATCTACACCTCTATCTGTATAAACAGGGAAAATTCTACACAGTGATCTGTATAAACATGGAAATATCTACACCGCTATGTGTATAAACATGGAAATATCTACACAGCTATCTCTATAAACATGGGAATATCTGCACCGCCATCAGTATAAACATGGAAATACCTACAAAGTCTTCTGTATAAACATGGAAATATCTACACAGCCATCTGTGTAAACATGGACATATCTACACCACCATCTGTATAAACATGAAAATATCTACAATGCCATCTGTATACACATGGAAATATCTACAGCGCTATCTGTATAAACATGGAGATATCTACACCGCTATCTGTATAAACATGGAAATATCTTCACCGCGATCTGTATAAACATGGAAATACCTACACCGCGATCTGTATAAACATGGAAATATCTACACCGCGATCTGTATAAACATGGAAATATCTACACCGCTATCTGTATAAACATGGAAATATCTACACAGCTATCTCTATAAACATGGAAATATCTACACCGCCATCTGTATAAACATGGAAATATCTACACCGCTATCTCTATAAACATGGAAATATCTACACCGTAATCTGTATAAACATGGAAATATTTACACGGCTATCTCTATAAACATGGAAAATTCAACACCGCTATCTCTATGAACATGGAAATATCTACACCGTGATCTGTATAAACATGGAAATATTTACACCGCTATCTGTATAAACATGGAGACTGCTACACCGTTATCTGTATAAATATGGAAACATCTACACCGCTATCTCTGTAAACTTGGAAATATCTACACCGCCATCTGCATAAACATGGAAATACCTAAAAAGTCATCTGTATAAACATGGAAATATCTACACAGCCATCTGTATATACATGGAAATAACTACACCACTATCTGTATAAACATGGAAATAACTACACCGCTATTTGTATAAACAAGGAAATACCTACACCGCCATCTGTTTAAACATGGAAATATCTTCACCACGATCTGTATAAACATGGAAATATCTACACCGCCATCTGTATAAACATGGAAATATCTACACGGTCATCTGTGTATAGTTGGAAATATCAACACAGCCATCTGTACAAACATGGAAATATCTGCACCGTTATCTGTATAAACATGGAAATATCTACACCGCGGTCTGTATAAACATGGAAATATCTGCACCGCTATCTGCATAAACATGGAAATATCTACACCGCTATTTCTATAAACATGGAAATATCTACACCGTGATCTGTATAAACATGGAAATATTTACACCGCTATCTGTATAAACATGGAGACTGCTACACCGTTATCTGTATAAATATGGAAACATCTACACCGCTATCTCTGTAAACTTGTAAATATCTACACCGCCATCTGCATAAACATGGAAATACCTAAAAAGTCATCTGTATAAACATGGAAATATCTACACAGCCATCTGTATATACATGGAAATAACTACACCACTATCTGTATAAACATGGAAATAACTACACCGCTATTTGTATAAACAAGGAAATACCTACACCGCCATCTGTTTAAACATGGAAATATCTTCACCACGATCTGTATAAACATGGAAATATCTACAGCGCTATCTGTATAAACATGGTAATATCTACACCACCATCTATATAAACATGGAAATATCTACACCGCCATCTGTATAAACATGGAAATATATACTATGCCATCTGTAGAAAAATGGAAATATCTACACCACAATGTGTGTAAACATGGAAATATCTACACAGCAATTTGTACATACATGGAAATATCTACACCGCTATCTATATAAACATGGAAATAACTACACCGCTATCTGTATAAACTTGGAAATATCTACACCTCCATCTGTGTAAATATAGAGATACATATACAGTCATCTGTGTAAACATGGAAATATCTACACCACCATCTGTATCAACATGGAAATATCTACAATGCCATTTGTAGAAAGATGGAAATATCTACACCGCAATCTGTGTAAACATAGAAATATCTACACCGCTATCTGTATAAACATGGAAATATCTTCACCGCGATCTGTATAAACATGGACATATCTACACCGCGATCTGTATAAACATGGAAATATCTACACCGCAGTCTGTATAAACATGGAAATATCTACACCGCCATCTGTATGAACATGGAAATATCTACACCGCCATTTGTATAAACATGGAAATACCTATACAGTCATCTGTGTTAACATGGAAATATCTTCACCACCATCTGTAGAAACATGGAAATATCTACAATGCCATCTGTAGAAAGATGGAAATATCTACACTGCAATCTGTGTAAACATGGAAATATGTACACCGCTATCTGTATAAACATGGAAATATCTACACAGCGATCTTTATAAACATGGAAATATCTACACCGATATCTGTATAAACATAGAAATATCTACACATCTATCTCTATAAACATGGAAATATCTACACCGCCATCTGTATAAACATGGATATACCTACAAAGTCATCTGTATAAACATGGAAATATCTACACAGCCATCTGTATACATATGGAAATATCTACACCGCCATCTCTATAAACATGGAAATATCTACACCCCTATCTGTATAAACATGGAAATATCCACACCGCTATCTCTATAAACATGGAAAAATCAACACCACTATCTCTATGAACATGGACACATCTACACCGCCATCTCTATAACAGGGAATATCTACACCACGATCAGTATAAACATGGAAATATCTACACCGCTATCTGTATAAACATGGAAATATCTCCACTGCTATCTCTATAAACATCGAAATATCTACACCGCCATCTGTATAAACATGGAAATATTTACAAAGTTGTCTGTATAAACATGGAAATGTCTACACCGCCATCTGTATAAACATGGAAATATCTACACAGCCATGTGTATATACATGGAAATATTTACACCGCTATCTATATAAACATGGAAATAACTCCACCGCTATCTGTATAAACATGGAAATATCTACACCGCCATCGACATGTCCATGGAAATATCTGCGCCGCCATCTGTATAAACATGGAAATATCTACACGGTCTTCTGTGTATAGATGGAAATATCAACACCGCCATCTGTACAAACATGGAAATATCTACATCGCTGTCTCTATAAACATGGAAATATCTGCACTGCCATCTGTAAAAACATGGAAATACCTATACAGTCATCTGTATCAACATGGAAATATCTACAATACCATCTGTATACACCTGGAAATATCTACACAGCCATCTGTATAAACATGTAAATATCTACACTGCTATCTCTATAAACATGGAAATATCTACAGCGCCATCTCTATAAACATGAAAATATCTACACTGCCATCTCCATAAACATGGAAATAACTACTCCGCCATCGGTATAAACATGGAAACATCTACACCGCCATCTGTGTGAATAAGGAATCATCTACAATGCCATCTGTATAAAGATATAAATATCTGCACCGCGAGCTCTATAAACATGGAAATATCTACATCGCTATCTGTATAAAAGTGGAAATACCAACACCGCTATCGGTATAAACATGGAAATATCTACAACGCCATCTATAAAAACATGGAAATATCTACACTGCTATATCTATAAACATGGAAATACCTACACCGCTATCTCTATAAACATGGAAATATCTACACCGCTATCTGTATAAACATGGAAATATCTACACCACTATCTGTATAAACATGGAAATATCTACACCGCGATCTGTATAAACATGGAAATACCTACATCGCGATCTGTATAAACATGGAAATATCTTCACCACGATCTGTATAAACATGGAAATACCTACACCGCTATCTGTATAAACATGGTAATATCTACACCACCATCTATATAAACATGGAAATATCTACACCGCCATCTGTATAAACATGGAAATATCTACAATGCCATCTGTAGAAAAATGGAAATATCTACACCGCAATCTGTGTAAACATGGAAATTTCTACACAGCCATGTGTATATACATGGAAATATCTACACTGCTATCTATATAAACATGGAAAAAACTACACTGCTATCTGTATAAACATTGAAATATCTACACCGCCATCTACATATCCATGAAAATATCTGCGCCGCCATCTGTATAAACATGGAAATATCTACACGGTCACGTGTGTATAGATGGAAATATCAATACCGCTTTCTGTACAAACATGGAAATATCTGCACCGCTGTCTGTATAAACATGGAAATATCTACACCGCGGTCTGTATAAACATGGAAATATCTGCACCGCTATCTGTATAAACATGGAAATATCTACACCGCTATCTGTATAAACATGGAAATATCTACACCGTGATCTGTATAAACATGGAAATATTTACACCGCTATCTGTGTAAACATGGAAATATCTACACAGCTATCTGTGTAAACTTGGAAATATCTACACAAGTATCTGTGTAAAAATGGAAATATCTACACGGCAATCTCTGCAAAGAGGGAAGTACCTACACCGCTATCTCTGAAAACATGGAAATATCTACACCGCTATCTGTATAAACATGGAAATATCTACACCGCTATCTGTATAAACAAGGAAATATCTACACCGCCATATGTAGAAACATGGAAATATCTACACCGCCATCTGTATAAACTTGGAATTACCTACACCGCTATCTGTAGAAATATAGAAATAACTACACCGCTATCTCTATAAACATGGAAATACCAACACCGCTTTCTCTATAAACATGGAAATATCTACATCGCAATCTCTATAAACATGGAAATATCTAGACAGTCATCTCTATAAACATGAAAATATCTACACCGCCATCTTCAGAAACATGGCTGTATCTACACCGCCATCTGTATAAAGATGGAAATATATACAACACTATCTGTATAAACATGGAAAAATCTTCACTGCCATCTGTATAAAGATGGAAATATCTGCACTGTGAGTTGTATAATCATGGAAATATCTACATCGCTATCTCTATAAACATGGAAATACCTACATCGCCATCTCTATAAACCTGGAAATATCTACACCGCTACCTGTATAAAATGGAAATATCTACACCGCTATCTGTATAAACCTGGAAAGATCTACACAGCTATCTGTATAAATATGGAAATATCTACATTGTTATCTCTATAAACATGAAAATACCGACACTGACATATGTATAAACATGGAAATAACTTCACAGTAATCTGTATAAACATGTAAATATCTACACCACAATCTGTATAAACATGGAAATATCAACACGAAAAGCTTTATAAACATGGAAATATCTAGACAGTCATCTCTATAAACATGGAAATATCTATACCGCTATCTGTATAAACATGGAAATACACACACCGCTATCTGTATAAACATGGAAATAACCACACCGCTATCTGTATAAACATGGAAATGTCTGCACCGCTATCTTTATAAACATGGAAATATCTGCAACTCTGTCTGTGTAAACATAGAAATATCTACACGGCTATTTGTGTAAACAAGGAAATATCTGCACCGCTATCTGTATAAAGATGGAAATATCTACACCACTATCTGTAAAACGTGGAAATATCTACACCGCTCTCTGTAGAAACCTGGAAATACCTACACCGATATCTGTATAAACAAGGAAATATCTACAGCGCCATCTGTATAAACATGGAAATACCTACACCGCTATCCGTATAAATATGAAATATCTAAACCGCTATTTCTATAAACATGGAAATACCTACACCGATTTCTCTATAAACATGGAAATATCTACAATTCAGTCTCTATATACATGGAAATATCTACACCGCCATCTCTATAAACATGAAATTACACCGCCATCTTCAGAAACATGGATGTATCTACCCAGCCATCTGTATAATCATGGAAATATCTACACCACTATCTGTATAATAATGGAAATATCTTCACCGCCATCTGTATAAAGATGGAAATATGTACACCGCAATCTGTATAAATATGGAAATACCTACACCGCTACCTCTATAGACATGTAAATATCTACACCGCTATCTGTATAAACATGGAAATACCAACACCGTTATCTGTATAAACATGGAAATATCTACACCGCTATCTTTATAAACATGAAAATACTTACACCACCATCTCTATAAGCATGGAAATATTTACACCGCTATCTCTATTGACATAGAAATAACTACACCGCCACCCCTATAAACATGGAAATATTTACACCGCCATCTGCATAAACATGGAAATAACTAAACAGACATCTGTATAAACATGGAAATATCTACACTGCCATCTCTATAAACTTGGAAATATCTACATTGACATCTGTAGAAAGATGGAAATTTCTACAAAGCGATCTGTATAAACATGGGAATTTCTACACCGCTACTTGTATAAACAGGGAAATATCTACAGCGCTATCTGTGTAAACATGGAAATATACACACCGCTATCTCTATAAAGATGGAAATATCTACACCACTATCTGTATAATCGTGGAAATATCTACACCGCTATCTGTATAAACGTGGAAATATCTACACCGCTATCTGAATAAACGTGGAAATATCTACACCGCAATCTGTAAAAACATGGAAATATTTTCAACGCTATCTGTGCAAACGTGGAAGTATCTACACAGCTATCTGTGTAAACTTGGAAATATCTACACTGCTATCTGTGTAAAGATGGTAATACCTACACCGCAATCTGTGCAAAGATGGAAATATCTACACCGCTATCTCGGTAAACATGGAAATATCTACACCGTTATCTGTATAAACATGGAAATATCTACACCGCTATATCTATAAACATGGAAATATCTACACCGCTATCTCTATTAATATGGAAATATCTACACCGACATCTGTATGAACATGCAAATAGCTACACAGTCATCTGTATAAACATGTAAATATCTACCCCACCATCTCAATAAACATGGAAATATCTAGACAGCCATATCTATACACATGGAAATATCTACACAAACATCTGCATAAACATAGATATATCTACATCTCTATCTCTGTAAACATGGATATACCTACACCGCTATCTGTAGAAACATGGAAATATCAACACTGCCATCTGTATACACAAGGAAATATCTACAAAGCCATCCCTATAAACATGGAAATATCTACACCGCTATCTCTATAAACATGGAAATACCTACACCGCTATCTGTATGAACACGGAAATATCTACATCGCTATCTCTGTAAACAAGGAAATATCTACACCGCCATCTCTGTAAACATGAAAATATCTACACTGCCATCTCTATAAACATGGAAGTATCTACAAAGCCATCTTTATAAACATGGAAATATGTACACTGCCATCTGTATAAACATGGAAATATCTACACTGCCATCTGTATTTAGATCGAAATATCTACATCACGATCTGTATAAATATGGAAATATCTACACCGCTATCTCTATAAACATGGAAATAGCTAGACAGTCATCTGTATAAACATGGAAATATCTAAACCGCCATGTGTATAAACATGGAAACATCTACACAGCCATCTGTATAAACATGGAAATATCTACACCGCTATCTGTGTAAAGATGTAAATATCTACACCTCAATCTGTGCAAAGATGGAAATATCTACTCCGCTATCTCTGTAAACATGGAAATACCTACAGTGCTCTCTGTGTAAACATGGAAATATCTACACCGCTATCTGTATAAATATGGAAATATCTACACTGCTATCTCAATAAACATGGAAATATCTACACCGCTATCTGTATAAACATGGAAATATATACACCGCTATCTCTATAAACATGGAAATATCTACAGTGCCATCTGTATAAACATGCAAATATCTACACAGTCATCTGTATAAACATGGAAATATCTACACTACCATCTCTATAAACATGGAAATATGTATAGCACTCACTGTATAAAGATGCAAATATCTACACCGCTATCTGTATAACCATGGAAATATCTACATTGCTATCTGTATAAATATGGAAATATTTACACCGCTATCTCTATAAACATCGAAATATCTACACCAACATCTGTATAAACATGGAAATATCTACACAGTCATCTTCATAAACATGGAAATATCTACACTGCCATCTGTATAAACATGGAAATACCTACTCAGCCCTCTTTATAAACATCTGCAGAGCAATCTGTATAAACATGTAAATATCTACACCGCTATCTGTATAAACAGGGAAATATCTACACCGCTATCACTATAAACATGGAAATATCTACAACGCTATGTGTATAAACATGAAAATATTTCCACTGCTATCTCTATCAACAGAGAAATAACTACACCGCTATCTGTATAAACATGGAAATACCTACACTGCCATCTGTATTAACATGGAAATATCCACGCCACCATCTGTATAAAAGTGGAAATATCTACATGGCGAGCTCTATAAACATAGAAATATTTACACCGCTCTCTGTATAAACATGGAAATACCAACACCGCTATCTCTATAAACGTGGAAATATCTACACCGCTATCTGTATAAACATGTGAACATCTACACCACGATCTGTATGAAAATGGAAATATCTGCACCTCCATCACTATAAACATGAAAATATCTACACTGCCATCTCCATAAACATGGGACTATCTACAAAGCCATCTGTATAAACATGGAAATATCTACACTGCCATCTGCATAAAGATGTAAATATCTACAACACGAGCTGTATAAACATGGAAAGATTTATACCGCTATCAGAATAAACATGGAAATACCAACACCGCTATCTTTATATACTTGGAAATATTTACACCACTATCTGTATAAACATGGAAATATCTACAAAGCTATCTCTATAAACATGGAAATACCTAAACCACTATCTCTATAGACATGGAAATATCTACACCGCTGTCTCTATAACATGGAAATATATACACAGCCATCTCTACAAACATTGAAATGTCTACAACGCCATCTTAATAAACAAGGAAATATCTACACTGACATCTATATAAACTTGGAAATATCTACACCGCCATCTGTATAAACATGGAAATATCTACACTGCCATCTGTAGAAAGATGGAGTTATCTACAATGCGATCTGTATAAACGTGGAAATATCTACACCATGATCTGTATAAACATGGAAATATCTACACCCATATCTGTAAACATGGAAATATCTACACCGCTATCTGTGCAAAGATGGAAATATCTACACCGCTATCTCTGTAAACATGGAAATACCTACACCGCAATCTGTATACACATGGAAATATCTACACCGCTATCTCTATAAACATGGAAATATCTACACTGCTATCTCTATAAACATGGAAATATCTACACCGTTATCGGTATAAACATGGAAATATATACAGCGCTATCTGTATAAACATGGAATCTTCTACACCACAATCTGTATGAACCTGGAATGATCTACACCGCTATCTCTATAAACATGTAAATATCTACACTGCTATCTGTATAAACATGGAAATATCTACACCACTATCTGTATAAACATGGAAATATCCACACTGCCATCTGTATAAATATGGAAATACCTACACCGCTATCTCCATTAACATGGAAATATCTACACCGCCATCTGTATAAACATGGAAACTACTACACAGCTATCTCTATAAACGTGGAAATATATACACCGCCATCCCAACAAACATGGAAATATCTACTGCGCCATCTACATAAACAAGGAAATATCTACGCTGCCATCTATATAAACATGGAAATATCTACACCACTATTTGTATAAACATGGAAATATCGATAGTGCCGTCTGTAAAAAATGGAAATATCTACACAGTCATCTGTATGAACATGGAAATATCTACACCACCATTTGTATAAACTTGGAAATATCTACACCGACATCCGTATAAACATGGAAATAGCTACACAGTCATCTGTATAAGCATGTTAATATCTACATCACCTTCTCTATAAACATGGAAATATCTACATCGCCATCTCTATAAACATGAAAATATCTACTCCTCCATCTCCATAAACCTGGAACTATCTACACAGCCATTTGTGCAAACATGGAAATATGTACACCTCTATCTGTATAAACATGGAAATATCTACACTACCATCTTTATAAACATGGAAATATCTTCATCGTGACCTGTATAAACATGGAAATATCTACACCGCTATCTCTATAAATGTGGAAATATCTACAGCGCTATCTCTATAAACATTGAAATATCTACACCGCTATCTCTATAAACATGGAAATATGTACACAGCCATCTCTGTAAACATGGAAATATTTACACCGCCATCTACATAAACTAGGAAATATCTACACCGCCATCTATATAAACATGAAAATATCTAAACCGCCGTCTGTATAAACATGGAAATATCTACACTGCCGTCTGTAGAAAGATGAAAATAACTACACCACGATCTTTATAAACATGGAAATATCTACACCGCTATCTGTATAAACATGGAAATATCTACAATGCTATCTGTATAAACATGGAAATATCTACATCGCTATCTGTATAAACTTGGAAACATCTCCACCGCTGTCTGTATAAACATGAAAATATCTGCACCGCTATGTGTATAAACATGGAAATATCTACACCCCTATCTGTATAAACATGGAAATACCAACACCGCTATCTGCATAAACATGGAAATGTATACACCGCCATCTCTATAAACATGGAGATATCTTCCCCGCCATTTTCATAAACAATTAAATATCTACACCACCATCTATATAATCATGGAAATCTCTACACCGCCATCTGTATAAACATGCAAATGTCTACACTGCCCTCTGTAGAGAGAAATATCTACACCGCGATCTGTATAAACATGGAAATATCTACATCGCTATCTGAATAAACATGGAAATATCTACAACGCTATTTGTGTAAACGTGGAAATATGTACACCATGATCTGTATAAACATGGAAATATCTACACCGCTTTCTGTATAAATATGGAAATATGTACACCGCTATCTGTATAAACATGGAAATATCTACACCGCTTTTTGTATAAACATGGATATATCTACAACACTATCTCTATAAACATGGATATATCTACACCGCTATGTGTGTAAACATGGATATATCTCAACTGCTATCTGTATAAACATGGAAATTTCTACACCGCTATCTGTATAAACATGGAAATACCTACACCGCTATCTGTTTAAGCATGGAAATATCTACACTGCCATCTGTATAAAGATGGAAATATCTATACCGCGAGCTGCATAAAGATAGAAATATCTACACCGCTATCTGAATAAACATGGAAATACCAACACAGCTTTCTGTATAAACATGGAAATACCTACACCGCCATCTCTGTAGACATGGAAATATCTACACCGCTATCTGCATAAACATGGAAATGTCTACACCGCTATCTGTATAAACATGGAAATATCTATACCGCTATCTGTATAAATATGGAAATATCTACACGGCTATCTGTATAAACATGGAAATGTCTACACCGCTATCTGTATAAAGTTCGAAATATCTACACCTCTATCTCTATAAACATGGAAATATCTACACCGCAATCTCTATATACATGGAAATATCTACACAGTCATCTGTATAAACATGGAAATATCTACACCACCATCTGTATAAACATGGAAATATCTATACTGCCATCTGTATAAACATGGAAATACCTAAACCGCTATCTGTATAAATATGGAAACATCTACACCACTATCCCTATAAACATGGAATTATCAACAACGCTATCCAAATAAACATGGAAATATCTACACCGCTATCTGCTTCAACATGGAAAAATCTACACCACTATCACTATAAACATGGAAATAACTACACCGCCATTTCTACAAACATGGAAATACCTACACCGCCATCTCTATAAACATGGAAACATCTATACCACCATGTCTATAAACTTGGAAATATCCACACCGCCATCGGCACAACCATGGAAATATCTACCCAGACGTCTGCATAAACATGGAAAAATCTACACCGACATCTGTATAAACATGGAAATATCTGCAACGCTATCTGTGTAAACATGGAAATATCTGCACTGCTATATGTGGAAACATGAAAATATCTACATCACTATCTGTATAAACATGGAAATATCTACACCCTTATCTCTATAAACATGGAATTATCTACAACCCTGTCTCTATAAACATGGAAATATCTACACCGCTATCTGTATAAACATGGAAATATCTACACCGCTATCTCTATAAAGATGGAAATATCTACACCGCCATCTGTATAAACATGCAAATGACTACACAGTCATCTGTATAAACATGGAAATATCTACACCACCATCTCTATAAACATGGAAATATCAAGACTGCCATCTCTATACACATGGAAATGTCTACACAGCCATCTGTATAAACATGGAAATATCTACATCGCTATCTGTATAATCATGGAAATACCTACACCGCTATCTGTATAAACATGGATATATCTACAACGCTATCTGTGTAAACATGGAAATATCTACACCGCTATCTCTGTAAACACGGAAATATCAACACCACCATCTGCATAAACATGGAAATACCTACACCGCCATCTGTATAAACATGAAAATATCACCACCGCTATCTGTATAAACATGGAAATATCTACACCGCCATCCGTATAAACATGGAAATATCTACACCGCTATCACTATAAACATGGAAATATCTTCACCACTATCTGTATAAACATGGAAATGTTTACACCGCTATCTCAATAAACATGGAAATATCTACACCGCCATCTGTATAAACGTGGAAATATCTACAACGCTACCTGTATAAAAATGGAAACATCTTCACCGCTATCTTTAAAAACATGGAAATATCTACACCGCGATCTTTAGAAACATGGAAATACCTACACCGCTATCTGTATAAACATGGAAATATCTACACGTCTGTCTCTATAAGCATGGAAATGTCTACACCGCTATCTCTATAAACATGGAAATATCTACACTGCCATCTTTAAAAACATGGAAATATCTACACACTCATCTGTATAAACATGGAAATATCTACACCATCATCTGTATAAACATGGAAATATCTACACTGTCAGGAGCTCAAGAGCAGCCTGGGCAATACAGCAAGGCCTCATCTCTCCAAAAAAATTAGAAATATTAACTGGCCATGGTGGTGTCCCTATAAACATGGTATCCCTATAAACATGGTAATATCAACACCGTGATCTGTATAAATATGGAAATATCTACACCATGATCTGTATAAACATGGAAATATCTACACCGTGATCTGTATAAACATGGAAATATCTACACCGCCATCTCTATAAACATGTAATTATCTACAACCCTATCTGTATAAACATGGAAATATCCACAGCGCTATCTCTATAAACATGGAAAAATCAACACCGCTATCTGTATAAACATGGAAATATCTACACCGCCATCTCTATATATATGGAAATATCTACACCGCGATCAGTATAAACATCGAAATACCTACACCGCTATCTGTATACACATGGAAATATCTCCACTGCTCTCTCTATAAACATCGAAATATCTACACCGCCATCTGTATAAACATGGAAATACTTACAAATTTATCTGTATAAACATGGAAATATCTACACCGCCATCTGTATAAACATGGAAATATCTACGCAGCCATGTGTATATACATGGAAATATCTACACCGCTATCTATATAAACATGGAAATAACTTCACCGCTATCTGTATAAACACGGAAATATCTCCACTGCTATCTCTATAAACATCGAAATATCTACACTGCCATCTGCATAAACATGGAAATACTTACAAAGTTATCTATATAAACATGGAAATCTCTACACCGCCATCTGTATAAACATGGAAATACTTACACAGCCATGTGTATATACATGGAAATATCTACACCGCTATCTATATAAACATGGAAATAACTTCACCGCTATCTGTATAAACATGGAAATATCTCCACTGCTATCTCTATAAACATCGAAATATGTACACTGCCATCTGTATAAACATGGAAATACTTACAAAGTTATCTGTATAAACATGGAAATATCTACGCCGCCATCTGTATAAACATGGAAATATCTACACAGCCATGTGTACATACGTGGGAATATCTACACGGCTCTCTATATAAACATGGAAATAACTACACCGCTATCTCTGTATACATGGAAATGACTACACCGCCATCTACATATTCATAGAAATATCTGCGCCGCCATCTGTATAAACATGGAAATAACTACACGGTCATCTGTGTATAGATGGAAATATCAACACCGCCATCTGTACAAACATGGAAATATCTACACCGAGGTCTGTATAAACATGGAAATATATACAGCGCTATCTCTATAAACATGGAAATATCTACACCATGATCTGTATAAACATGGAAATATTTACATCGCTATCTGTATAAACACGGAAATTTCTACACCGCCATCTGTATAAACATGGAAATACCTATACAGTCATCTGTGTAAACATGGAAATATCTACACCACCATCTGTATAAACATGGAAATATTTACAATGCCATCTGTATAAACATGGAAATACCTACACGGCAATCGGTGTATAGATGGAAACAACAACACCGCCATCTGTACAAACATGGAAATATCGACACTGCTATCTCTATAAACATGGAAATATCTACACTGAGGTCTGTATAAACATGGAAATATCTACACCGGTATCTGTATAAACATGGAAATATCTACACAGCGGTCTGTATAAACATGGAAATATCTACACCGGTATCTGTATAAACATGGAAATATCTACACCACGATCTGTATAATCATGGAAATATATAAACCGCTATCTGTATAAACATGGGAATATCTGCACCGCTATCTCTATAAACATGGAAATATCTACAAAGCCATCTGTATAAACATGGAAATACCTACACAGTCATGTGTAGGAACATGGAAATATCTACACAGCCATCTGTATAAACATAGAAATATCTACACAGACCTCTGTATAAATATGGAAATAGCTTCATAGGCATCTGTGTAAACATGGAAATATCTGCACCGCTATCTGTATAAATATGGAAATACCTACACCGCTGTCTCTATAAACATGGAAATATGTACACCGCTATGTGTATAAACATGGAAATATTTCCACTGCTGTCTGTATAAACATGGAAATATCTCCACCGTTATCTGTTTAAACATGGAATTATCTACAGCGCCATCTCTATAAACATTGAAATATCTACACTGCCATCTGTAAAAACATGGAAATATCTACACCGTCATCTCAATAAACATGGAAATATCTACACCACCATCTGTATAAACATGGAAATACCTACAATACCATCTGTATACACATGGAAATATCTACACAGACATCTGTATAAATATAGAATTATCTACACGGCCATCTGTATAAACATGGAAATATCTACACTGCCATCTGTTGAAAGATGGAGATACGTACACCACTATCTGTATAAATATGGAAATATCTACACCACCATCTCTATAAACATGAAACTATCTGCACTGCCATCTCCATAAAGATGGAAGTATCTGCTCCGCCATGTGTATAAACACGGAAATATCTACACCTCTATCTCTATAAACATGGAAAGATCTACACCACTATCTATATAAACATGGAAATATCTACACCGCTATCTGTATAAACATGGAAATATCTACACCGCGATCTGTATAAAAATGTAAATATCTACACCGCGATCTATATAAACATGGAAATATCTTCACCACGATCTGTATAAACATGGAAATATCTACACCGCTACCTGTATAAACATTGTAATATCTACACCACCATCTATATAAACATGGAAATATCTACACCGCCATCTGAATAAACATGGAAATATCTACACCGCCATCTCTATATACCTGGAAATATCTACAATGCCATCTGTAGAAATATGGAAATATCTACACCGCAATCTGTGTAAACATGGAAATAACTACACCGCTATATGTAAAAACATGGAAATATCTACACCGCTATCTGTATAAACATGGAAATATCTACACCGTGTTCTGTATAATCATGGAAATGTCTACACCGCGATCTGTATAAACATGGAAATATCTACACCGCTATCTGTATAAACATGGAAATATCTACAAAGCTATCCCTATAAACATGGAAATATCTACACCGCCATCTGTATAAACGTGGAAATACCTACAAAGTCATCTATATAAACATGGAAATATCTACACAGCCATCTGTATAAACATGGAAATATCTACACAGCCATCTGTATATACATGGAAATATCTACACCGCTATCTGTATAAACATGGAAATAACTACACCGCTATTTGTATAAACAAGGAAATATCTACACCGTGATCTGTATAAACATGGAAATATCTACACCGTCCTCTCTATAAACATGGAAATATCTACACCCCTATCTGTATAAACATGGATATATCCACACCGCTATCTCTATAAACATGGAAAAATCAACACCACTATCTCTATGAACATGGAAATATCTGCACTGGCATCTCTATAACTTGGAAATATCTACACCACGATCAGCATAAGCATGGAAATATCTACACCGCTATCTCTATGAACATGGAAATATCTACACCGCCATCTCTATAAACATGGAAATATCTACACCGCAATCAGTATGAACATCGAAATACCTACACTGCTATCTGTATAAACATGGAAATATCTCCACTGCTCTCTCTATAAACATCGAAATATCTACACCGCCATCTGTATAAACATGGAAATACTTACAAATTTATCTGTATAAACATGGAAATATCTACACCGCCATCTGTATAAACATGGAAATATCTACGAAGCCATGTGTATATACATGGAAATATCTACACCGCTATCTATATATACATGGAAATAACTTCACCGCTATCTGTATAAACACGGAAATATCTCCACTGCTATCTCTATAAACATCGAAATATCTACACTGCCATCTGTATAAACATGGAAATACTTACAAAGTTATCTATATAAACATGGAAATCTCTACACCGCCATCTGTATAAACATGGAAATACTTACACAGCCATGTGTATATACATGGAAATATCTACACCGCTATCTATTTAAACATGGAAAAAACTTCACCGCTATCTGTATAAACATGGAAATATCTCCACTGCTATCTCTATAAACATCGAAATATGTACACTGCCATCTGTATAAACATGGAAATACTTACAAAGTTATCTGTATAAACATGGAAATATCTACACCGCCATCTGTATAAACATGGAAATATCTACACAGCCATGTGTACATATATGGGAATATCTACACGGCTGTCTATATAAACATGGAAATAACTACACCGCTATCTCTGTATACATGGAAATGTCTACACCGCCATCTACATATTCATAGAAATATCTGCGCCGCCATCTGTATAAACATGGAAATAACTACACGGTCATCTGTGTATAGATGGAAATATCAACACCGCCATCTGTACAAACATGGAAATATCTACACCGCGGTCTGTATAAACATGGAAATATATACACCGCTATCTCTATAAATATGGAAATATCTACACCGTAATCTGTATAAACATGGAAATATCTACGCCGCTATCTGTATAAACATGGAAATATCTCCACTGCTGTCTGTATAAACATGGAAATATCTCCACCGTTATATGTATAAACATGGAAATATCTACAGCCCCATCTCTATAAACATTGAAATATCTACACTGCCATCTGTAAAAACATGGAAATATCTACACAGTCATCTGAATAAACATGGAAATATCTACACCGTAATCTGTATAAACATGGAGATATCTACACCGCTATCTGTATAAATATGAAATATCTAAACCGCTATCTCTATAAAAATGGAAATATCTACACTGCTATATGTATAAACATGGAAATATCCTCACTTCTATCTCTATGAACATGGATATATCTACACCGCTATCTCTATAAACATGGAAATATCTACACCGCCATCTCTATAAACATGGAAATATCTACACTGCCATCTGTATAAACATGGAAATATCTACAGCGCTATCTGAATAAACATGGAAATATATACACCGCTATCTGTATAAACATGGAAATATCTACACTGCGATCTGTATAAACATGGAAATATCTACACCGCGATCTGTATAAACATGGAAATACCTACAAAGTCATCTGTATAAACATGGAAATATCTACACAGCCATCTGAATAAACGTGGAAATGTCTACACAGCCATCTGTATATACATGGAAATATCTACACCGATATCTGTATAAACATGGAAAAAACTACACCGCTGTTTGTATAAACAAGGGAATATCTACACCGCCATCTGTTTAAACATGGAAATATATTCACAGACATCTGTTCATACATGGAAATATCTACACCGCTATCTGTATAAACATGGAAATATCTACACCGCTATCTCTATAAACGTGGAAATATCTACACCGTGATCTGTATAAACATGGAAATATTTACACCGCTATCTGAATAAACATGGAAATATCTACACCGTTATCTGTATAAATATGGAAATATCTACACCGCTATCTTTATAAACATGGAAATATCTACACCGCCGTCTGTATAAACATGGAAATATCTACACTGCTATCTCTGTAAACATGGAAATATCTACACTGCCATCTGTAAACATGCAAATACCTATACAGTCATGTGTGTAAACATGGAAATGTCTACACCACCATCTGTATAAACATGGAAATATCTACAATGCCATCTGTATATACATGGAAATACCTACACGGCAATCTGTGCTTAGATGGAAACATGAACACCGCCATCTGCACAAACATGTAAATATCTACACTGCTATCTCTATAAACATGGAAGTATCTACACTGCGGTGTGTATAAACATGGAAATATTTACACCGTGATCTGTATAAACATGGAAATATCTACACCACGTTCTGTATAAACATGGAAATATATACACCGCTGTCTGTATAAACATGGATATATCTTCACCGCTATCTCTATAAACATGGAAATATCTACAAAGCCATCTGTATAAACATGGAAATACCTACACAGTCATGTGTAGGAACATGGAAATACCTACACTGCCATCTGTATAAACATAGAAATATCTACACAGCCCTCCGTATAAATATGGAAATATCTGCATAGGCATCTGTATAAACATGGAAATATCTGCACCGCTATCTGTATAAACTTGGAAATACCTACACCGCTGTCTGTATAAACATGGAAATATGTACACCGCTATGTGTATGAACATGGAAATATCTCAATTGCTGTCTGTATAAACATGGAAATATCTCCACCGTTATCTGTATAAACATGGAAATATCTACAGCCCCATCTCTATAAACATTGAAATATCTACATTGCCATTTGTAAAAACATGGAAATATCTACACAGTCATCTGAACAAACATGGAAATATCTACACTGTAATCTGTATAAACATGGAAATATCTACACCGCTATGTGTATAAATGTGAAATATCTAAACCGCTATCTCTATAAAAATGGAAATATCTACACTGCTATCTGTATTAACATGGAAATATCCTCACTGCTATCTCTATGAACATGGATATATCTACACCGCTATCTCTATAAACATGGAAATATCTACACCGCCATCTCTATAAACATGGAAATATCTACACCACCATCTGTATAAACATGGAAATATCTACAGCGCTATCTGTATAAACATGGAAATATCTTCACCGCTATCTGTATAAACATGGAAATATCTACACTGCGATCTTTATAAACATGGAAATATCTACACCGTGATCTGTATAAACATGGAAATATCAACACCGCGATCTGTATAAACACGGAAATATCTACACCGCTATCTGTATAAACATGGAAATATCTACACAGCTATCTCTATACACATGGAAATATCTACACCGCCATCACTATAAACATGGAAATACCTACAAAGTCATCTGTATAAACATGGAAATATCTACACAGCCATCTGTATAAACATGGAAATACCTACACAGCCATCTGTATATACATGGAAATATCTACACTGATATCTGTATAAACATGGAAATAACTACACCGCTATTTGTATAAACAAGGAAATGTCTACACAGCCATCTGTTTAAACATGGAAATATATACACCGACACCTGTTTATACATGGAAATATCTACACCACTATCTCTATAAACATGATAATAACTACACCGCTATCTATATAAATGTGGAAATATTTGCACCGCTATCCCTATAAACATGGTAATATCAACAGTGCGATCTGTATAAACATGGAAATATCTACACCATGATCTGTATAAACATGGAAATATCTACACCGTAATCTGTATAAACATTGAAATATCTACACCGCCATCTCTATATACATGGAAATATCTACACCCCTATCTGTATAAACATGATAATAACTACACCGCTATCTATATAATTGTGGAAATATTTGCACAGCTATCCCTATAAACATGGTTATATCAACACTGCGATCTGTATAAACATGGAAATATCTACACCATGATCTGTATAAACATGGAAATATCTACACCGTGATCTGTATAAACATGGAAATATCTACACCGCCATCTCTATAAACATGGAAATATCTACACCCCTATCTGTATAAACATGGAAATATCCACAGCGCTATCCCTATAAACATGGAAAAATCAACACCGCTATCTCTATGAACACGGAAATATCTTCACCGCCATCTCTATAAACATGGAAATATGTACACCGCGATCAGTATAAACGTGGAAATATCTACACCGCTATCTGTATAAACATGGAAATATCTCCACTGCTATCTCTATAAACATAGAAATATCTACACCGCCATCTGTATAAACATGGAAATACTTACAAAGTTATCTGTATAAACATGGAAATACCAACACCGCCATATGTATAAACATGGAAATATCTACACAGCCATGTGTATATACATGGAAATATCTACACCGATATCTATATAAACATTTAAATAACTACACCGCTATCTGTATAAACATGGAAATATTTACACCGCCATCTACATATCCATAGAAATATCTGCGCCGCCATCTGCATAAACATGGAAATATCTACACGGTCATCTGTGTATAGATGGAAATATCAACACCGCCATCTGTACAAACATGGAAACATCTGCACCGCTATCTTTATAAACATGGAAATATTTACGCCGCTGTCTGTATAAACATGGAAATATCTACACCGCTATCTGTATAAACATGGAAATATCTACACCACTATCTCTATAAACGTGGAAATATCTACACCGTGATCTGTATAAACATGGAAATATCTACACGGCTATCTGAATAAACATGGAAATATCTACACCGTTATCTGTATAAATATGGAAATATCTACACCGCTATCTGTATAAACATGGAAATATCTACACCGCGATCTGTATAAAGATGGAAATATCTACACCGCGATCTGTGTAAACATGGAAATATCTACACCGCGATCTGTATAAACATGGAAATATCTACACAGCTATCTCTATAAACATGGAAATATTTACACCGCCATCTGTATAAACATGGAAATACCTACATAGTCATCTGTATAAACATGGAAATATCTACACAGCCATCTGTATAAACATGGAAATATCTACACAGCCATGTGTATATACATGGAAATATCTACACCGCTATCTGTATAAACATGGAAATAACTACACCGCTATTTGTATAAACAAGGAAATATCTACACCGTGATCTGTATAAACATGGAAATATCAACACCGCTATCTCTATAAACATGGAAAAATCAACACCGCTATCTCTATGAACATGGAAATATCTACACCACCATCTCTATAACATGGAAATATCTCCACCACGATGAGTATAAACGTGGAAATATCTACACCGCTATCTGTATAAACATGGAAATATCTCCACTGCTATCTCTATAAACATCGAAGTTTCTACACTGCCATCTGTATAAACATGGAAATAGCTACACAGCCATGTGTATATACATGGAAATATCTACACCGCTATCCATATAAATATGGAAATAACTACACCGCTATCTGTATAAACATGGAAATATCTACACCGCCATCTACATATCCATGGAAATATCTGCGCCGCCCTCTGTATAAACATGGAAATATCTACACGGTCATCTGTGTATAGATGGAAATATCAACACCGCCATCTGTACAAACATGGAAATATCTGCACCGCTATCTGTATAAACATGGAAATATCTACACCGCGGTCTGTATAAACTTGGAAATATCTACACCGTGGTCTGTATAAACATGGAAATATCTACACCGCTATCTGTATAAACATGGAAATATCTACACCACTATCTCTATAAACATGGAAATATCTACACCGTGATCTGTATAAACATGGAAATATTTACACCGCTATCTGTATAAACATGGAAACATCTACACCGTTATCTGTATAAATATGGAAATATCTACACCGCTATCTCTATAAACTTGGAAATATCTACACCGCCATCTGTATAAACATGGAAATACCTGTAAAGTCATCTGTGTAAACATGGAAATATCTACCCCACCATCTGTATAAACATGGAAATATCTACAATGCCATCTGTATGCACATGGAAATTCCTACACGGCAATCTGTGTATAGATGGAAACATCAACACCGCCTTCTGTATAAACATGGAAATATCTACACTGCGGTCTGTATAAACATGGAAATATCTACACCACGATCTGTATATACATGGAAATATATACACCGCTATCTGTATAAACATGGAAATATCTGCACCGCTATCTCTATAAACATGGAAATATCTACAAAGCCATCTGTATAAACATGGAAATACCTACACAGTCATGTGTAGGAACATGGAAATACCTACACTGCCATCTGTATAAACATAGAAATATCTGCACATCCCTCCGTACAAATATGGAAATATCTGCATAGGCATCTGTATAACCATGGAAATATCTACACCGCTATCTGTATAAACATGGAAATACCTACACCGCTGTCTCTATAAACATGGAAATATGTACACCGCTATGTGTATGAACATGGAAATATCTCAACTGCTGTCTGTATAAACATGGAAATATCTCCAACGTTATCTGTATAAACATGGAAATATCTACAGCCCCATCTCTATAAACATTGAAATATCTACACTGCCATCTGTAAAAACATGGAAATATCTACACAGTCATCTGAACAAACATGGTAATGTCTACTCTGTAATCTGTATAAACATGGAAATATCTACACCGCTATGTGTATAAATATGAAATATCTAAACCGCTATCTCTATAAACATGGAAATATCTACACTGCTATCTGTATAAACATGGAAATAACCTCACTGCTATCTCTATGAACATGGATATATCTACACCGCTATCTCTATAAACATGGAAATATCTACACCACCATCTCTATAAACATGGAAATATCTATACCCCCAACTGTATAAACATGGAAATATCTACAGCGTTATCTGTATAAACATGGAAATATCTACACCGCTATCTGTATAAACTTGGAAATATCTACACTGCGATCTTTATAAACATGGAAATATCTACACCGTGATCTTTATAAACATGGAAATATCAACACCGCGATCTGTATAAACATGGAAATATCTACACCGCTATCTGTATAAACATGGAAATATCTACAGAGCCATCTCTATAAACATGGAAATATCTACACTGCCATCTGTATAAACATGGAAGTATCTACGCAACCATCTGTATAAACATGGAAATTTCTACACAGCCATCTGTATATACATGGAAATATCTACACTGATATCTGTATAAACATGGAAATAACTACACCGCTATTTGTATAAACAAGGAAATATCTACACCGCCATCTGTTTAAACTTGGAAATATATACACAGACTTCTGTTTATACATGGAAATATCTACACCACAATCTGTATAAACATGATAATAACTACACCGCTATCTATATAAATGTGGAAATATTTGCGCCGCTATCCCTATAAACATGGTAATATCAACACTGCGATCTGTATAAACATGGAAATATCTACACCATGATCTGTATAAACATGGAAATATTTACAACGTGATCTGAATAAACATGGAAATATCTACCCCGCCATCTCTATAAACATGGAAATATCTACAACCCTATCTGTATAAACATGGAAATATCCACAGCGCTATCTCTATAGACATGGAAAAATCAACACCGCTATCTCTATGAACACGGAAATATCTACACCGTCATCTCTATAAACATGGAAATATCTGCACTGCTATCTCTATAAACATGGAAATATCTACAATGCCATCTGTAAAAACATGGAAATACCTATACCGTCATCTGTATAAACATGGAAATATCTACACCACCATCTGTATAAACATGGAAATATCTACAATGCCATCTGTATACACATGGAAATAACTACACGGCAATCTGTGTATAGATGGAAACATCAACACCGCCATCTGTACAAACATGGAAGTATCTACACCGCTATCTCTATAAACATGGAAATATCTACACTGCGGTCTGTATAAACATGGAAATATCTACACCGGTATCTCTATAAACATGGAAATATCTACACTACGATCTGTATAAACATGGAAATATTTACACCGCTATCTGTATAAACATGGAAATATCTGCACCGCTATCTCTATAAACGTGGAAATATCTACAAAGCCATCTGTATAAATATGGAAATACCTACACAGTCATGTGTAGGAACATGGAAATATCTTCACTGCCATCTGTATAAACATGGAAATATCTACACAGCCCTCTGTATAAATATGGAAATATCTGCATAGGCATCTGTATAAACATGGAAATATCTGCACCGCTATATGTATAAACATGGAAATACCTACACCGCTGTCTCTATAAACATGGAAATATGTACACCGCTATATGTATAAACATGGAAATATCTCCACTGCTATTTGTATAAACATGGAAATATCTACACCGCGATGTGTATAAACATGGAAATATCTACACCTCTATCTGTATAAACATGGAAATATCTAAACATCTATCTCTATAAACATCAAAATACCTACACCGCCATCTGTATAAATATGGAAATACCAACAAAGTCATCTGTATAAACATGGTAATATCTACACAGTCATCTGTTTAAACATGGAAATATCTACACAGCCATCTGTATATACATGGAAATATCTACACCGTGATCTGTATAAACATGGAAATATCTACACCACCATCTCTATAAACATGGAAATATCTACACCCCTATCTGTATAAACGTGGAAATATCCACAGCGCTATCTCTATAAACATGGAAAAATCAACACCGCTATCTCTATGAACACGGAAATATCTACACTGCCATCTCTATGAACATGGAAATATCTACACCGCGATCAATATAAACATGGAAACATCTACACCGCTATCTGTATAAACATGGAAATATCTCCACTGTTATCTCTATAAACATAGAAATATCTACACCGCCATCTGTATAAACATGGAAATACTTACAAAGTTATCTGTATAAACATGGAAATACCAACACCGCCATATGTATAAACATGGAAATATCTACACAGCCATGTGTATATACATGGAAATCTCTACACAGCTATCTATATAAACATCGAAATAAGTACACCGCTATCTGTATAAACATGGAAATATTTACACCGCCATCTACATATCAATAGAAATATCTGCACCGCCATCTGTATAAACATGGAAATATCTACACGGTCATCTGTGTATAGATGGAAATATCAACACCGCCATCTGTACAAACATGGAAACATCTGCACCGCTATCTTTATAAACATGGAAATATCTACACCGTGGTCTGTATAAACCTGTAAATATCTGCACCGCTATCTGTATAAACATGGAAATATCTACACCGCTATCTCTATATACATGGAAATATCTACACCGCCATCTAAATATCCATAGAAGTATCTGCGCCGCCATCTGTATAAACATGGAAATATCTACACGGTCATCTGTGTATAGATGGAAATATCAGCAACGCCATCTTTACAAACATGGAAATATCTACACCGCGGTCTGTATAAACATTGAAATATCTACACCGCTATCTGTATAAACATGGAAATATCTACACCGCTATCTCTATAAACATGGAAATATCTACACCGTGATCTGTATAAACTTGGAAATATTTACACCGCTATCTGTATAAACATGGAAATTTCTACACTGTTATCTGTATAAATATGGAAATATCTACACCGCTATCTCCATAAACATGGAAATATCTACACTGCCATCTGTATAAACCTGGAAATACCTATACAGTCATCTGTGTAAACATGGAAATATCTCCACTGCTCTCTGTATAAACATGGATATATCTACACCGCTATGTGTATTAACGTGGAAATATCTCCATTGCTATCTGTATAAACATGGACCTATCTCCACCACAATCTGTATAAACTTGAAAATATCTACACCATTATCTCTATAAACATGAAAATATCTACACTGCCATCTGTACAAACATGGAAATATCTACACAGTCATCTGTAGAAACATGGAAATATCTACACCGCTATCTCTATAAACATGGAAAAAACTACACCGCTATCTCTATAAACATGGATATATCTACCCCGCTATCTCCATCAACATGGAATTATACACACCGCCATCTCTTTAAACATGGAGGTATCTACAACGCCATCTACATAAAGAAGAAAACATCTACAGTGCCATCTATATAAACATGGAAATATCTACACCGCCATCTCTAAAAACATGGAAATATCTACACTGCCATTTGTAGAAAGATGGAAATATCTACACAGCCATCTGTATAAAGATGGAAATATCTACACTTTCATCTGTATAAACGTGGAAATATCTACACCGCTGTCTGTGTAAATATGAAATATCTAAACCGCTATCTCTATAAAAGTGGAAATACCTACACTGCTATCTGTATAAACATGGAAATATCCTGACTGCTATCTCTATGAACATGGATATATCTACACCACTATCTCTATAAACATGGAAATATCTACACGGCGCTCTGTATAAACATGGGAATATCTACACCGCCATCTGTATAAACATGGAAATATCTACACCGCTATCTGTATAAACATGGAAATATCTACACCGCTATTTGTATAAACAAGGAAATATCTACACTGCCATCTGTTTAAACATGGAATTATATACACAGACATCTGTTTATACATGGAAATATCTACACCGCTAACTGTATAAACATGCTAATAACTAGACCGCTATCTGTATAAATGTGGAAATATTTGCACCGCTATCCCTATAAACATGATAATATCAACACCGCGATCTGTATAAACATGGAAATATCTACACCATCATCTGTATAAACATGGAAATATCTACACCGCGATCTGTATAAACATGGAAATATCTACACCGTGATCTGTATAAACATGGAAATATCTACACTGCGATCTCTATAAACATGGAAATATCTACACCCCTACCTGTATAAACATGGAAATATCCACACAGCTATCTCTATAAACATGGAAAAATCAACACCACTATCTCTATGAACATGGAAATATCTACACGGCCATCTCTATAAACATGGAAATATCTTCACCGCGATCAGTATAAACATGGAAATATCAACACCGCTATCTGTATAAACATTGAAATATCTCCACTGCTATCTCTATAAACATCGAAATACCTACACCGCATTCTGTATAAACATGGAAATACCTACAAAGTTCTCTGTATAAACATGGAAATATCTACACCGCCATCTGTATATACATGGAAATATCTACACCGCTATCTATATAAAAATGGAAATAAATACACCGCTATCTGTATAAACATTGAAATATATACACCGCCATCTACATATCCATAGAAATATCTGTGCCACCATCTGTATAAACATGGAAATATCTACACGGTCATCTGTGTATAGATGGAAATATCAACACCGCCATCTGTACAAACATGGAATTGTCTGCACCGCTATCTGTATAAACATGGAAATATCTACACCGCGGTCTCTATAAACATGGAAATATCTCCACCGCTATCTGTATAAACATGGAAATATCTACACCGCTATCTCTATAAACATGGAAATATCTACAAAGACATCTGTATAAACATGGAAATACCTACACAGTCATGTGTAGGAACATGGAAATATCTACACTGCCATCTGTATAAACATGGAAATATCTACACAGCCCTCTGTATAAATATGGAAATATCTGCATAGGCATCTGTATAAACATGGAAATATCTGCACCGCTATCTGTATAAACATGGAAATACCTACACCACAGTCTCTATAAACATGGAAATATGTACACCGCTATGTGTATAAACATGGAAATATCTCCAATGCTGTCTGTATAAACATGGAAATATCTACACCGCGATCTGTATAAACATGGAAAAATCTACACCACCATCTGTATAAACATGGAAATACCTACAATACCATCTGTATACACATGGAAATATCTACACAGACATCTCTATAAACATGGAAATATGTACACCGCGATCTGTATTAACATAGAAATATCTAAACCGCGATCTGTATAAACACGGAAATATCTTCACCACGATCTGTATAAACATGGAAATATCTATACCGCTATCTGTATAAACATGGTAATATCTACACCACCGTCTATATAAACATGGAAATATCTACACCGCCATCTGTATAAACATGGAAGTATTTACAATGCAATCTGAAGAAAGATGGAAATATCTACACCGCAATCTGTGTAAACATGGAAATATCAACTCCGATATCTGTAAAAACATGGAAATATCTACACCCCTATCTGTATAAACATGGAAATATCCACACCGCTATCTCTATAAACATGGAAAAATCAACACCGCTATCTCTATGAACATGGAAATATCTACACCGCCATCTCTATAAACACGGAAATATCTACACCACGATCAGTATAAACATGGAAATATCTACACCGCTATCTGTATAAATATGGAAATATCTCCACTGCTATCTCTATAAACATCGAAATATCAACACCGCCATCTGTACAAACATGGAAATATCTGCATCGCTATCTGTATAAACATGGAAATATCTACACCGCGGTCTGTATAAACATGGAAATATCTACACCACTATATCTATAAACTTGGAAATATCTACACCGTGATCTCTATAAACATGGAAATATTTACACCGCTATCTGTATAAACATGGAAATTTCTACACCGTTATCTGTATAAATATGGAAATATCTACACCGCTATCTCTACAACCTTGGAAATATCTACACCGCCATCTGTATAAACATGGAAATACCTATACACTCATCTGTGTAAACATGGAAATATCTACAGCACCATCTGTATAAACATGGAAATATCTACAATGCCATCTGTATACAAATGGAAATACCTACACGGCAATCTGTGTATAGATGGAAACATCAACACCGCCATCTGTACAAACATGGAAATATCTACACTGCTATCTCTATAAACATGGAAATATCTACACTGCGGTCTGTATAAACATGGAAATATCTACACCGGTATCTGTATAAACATGGAAATATCTACACCACGATCTGTATAAACATGGAAATATATACACCGCTATATGTATAAACATGGAAATATCTGCACCGCTATCTCTATATACATGGAAATATCTACAAAGCCTTCTGTATAAACATGGAAATAACTACACAGTCATGTTTAGGAACATGGAAATATCTACACCGCTATCTGTATAAACATGGAAATATCTACACCGCTATCTCTATAAACATGGAAATATCTACACCGCCATCTGTATAAACATGGAAATACCTACAAAGTCATCTGTATAAACATGGAAATATCAACGCAGCCATCTGTATAAACATGGAAATATCTACACAGCCATCTGTATACACGTGGAAATACCTACACTGCTATCTGTATAAACATGGAAATAACTACACCGCTATTTTTATAAATAAGGAAATATCTACAACGTGATCTGCATAAAGATGGAAATATCTACACCGCCATCTCTATAAACATGGAAATATCCACACTGCTATCTCTATAAACATGGAAAAATCAACACCGCTATCTCTATGAACATGGAAATAGCTACACCGCCATCTCTATAGACATGGAAATATCTACAACGCGATCAGTTTAAACATGGAAATATCTACACCGCTATCTGTATAAACATGGAAATATCTCCACTGCTATCTCTATAAACATCGAAATATCTACACCGCCATCTGTAGAAACATGGAAATACTTACAAAGTTATCTGTATAAACATGGAAATATCTACACCGCCATCTTTATAAACATGGAAATATCTACACAGCCATATGTATATGCATGGAATTATCTACACCGCTATCTATATAAACATGGAAATATCTACACCGCTATCTGTATAAACATGGAAATATCTCCACTGCTATCTCTTTAAACATGGAAATATCTACACCGCCATCTGTATAAACATGGAAATATCTACACAGCCATGTGTACATACATGGAAATATCTACACCGCTCTCAATATAAACATGGAAATAACTACACCGCTATCTCTATATACATGGAAATATCTACACCGCCATCTACATATCCATGGAAATATCTGTGCCGCCATCTGTATAAACATGGAAATATCTGCATGGTCATCTGTGTATAGATGGAAATAACAACACCGCCATCTGTACAAACATGGAAATATCTACACCGCGGTCTGTATAAACATCGATATACCTACACCGCTATCTGTATAAATATAGAAATATCTACACCGATATCTCTATAAACATGGAAATATCTACACCGTGATCTGTATAAACATGGAAATATGTACAGCATTCTCTGAATAAAGATGGAAATATCTACACCGCTATCTGTATAAACATGGAAATATCTACACCACTATCTGTATAAATTTGGAAATATTTACACCGCTATCTCTATAAACCTGGAAATATCTACACCGCTATCTCTATAAACATGGAAATATCTACACCGTCATGTGTATTAACATGGAAATATCTACACAGTCATCTGTATAAATCTGGAAATATCTACACTGTCATCTATATAAACATGGAAATATCGACAGAGAACTCTGTATAAACATGGAAATATCTGCACAGCCATCTGCGTAAACATGGAAATATCTACACCGCTATGTGTACTAACGTGGAAATATCTCCATTGCTATCTGTATAAACATGGATATATCTCCACCGCAATCTATATAAACATGAAAATATCTACACCGCTATGTCTATAAACATGGAAATATCTACACTGCCATCTGTACAAACATGGAAATACCTACACAGTCATCTGTAGAAACATGGAAATATCTACACGGCTATCTCTATAAACATGGAAATAACTACACCGCTATCTCTATAAACATGGAAATATCTACAGCGCTATCTCCATCAACATGGAAATATACACACCGCCATCTCTTTAAACATGGAGGTATCTACAACACAATCTACATAAACAAGAAAATATCTACACTGCCATCTACGTAAACATGGAAATATCTACACCGCCATCTCTATACACATGGAAATATCTCCACGGCCATTTGTAGAAATATGGAAAAATCTACACCGCCATCTGTATAAACGTGGAAATATCTACACCGCTATCTGTATAAACATGGAAATATCTACACCGCAATCTGTATAAACATGGAAATATCTACACCGCTATCTGTATAAACATGGAAATATCTACACCACGATCTGTATAAACACGGAAATATCTACACCGCGATCTGTATAAACATGGAATTATCTAGACCGCTATCTGTGTAAGCATGGAAATATCTACACAGCTATCTCTATAAAGATGGAAATAACTACACCGCCATCTGTATAAACATGGAAATACCTACAAAGTCATCTGTATAAACATGGAAATATCTACATGGCCATCTATATAAACATGGAAATATCTACACCGCTATCTCTATAAACATGGAAATATCTACACCGCTATCTGTATAAACATGGAAATATCTACACCGATATCTGTATAAACAGGGAAATATCTCCACCACTATCTGTATAAACATGGAAATATCTAAACCGCTACCTGTATAAACATGGAAATATCTACACCGCTATCTGTATAAACATGGAAATATCTACACCGCTATCTGTATAAAGATGGAAATATTTAAACCGCTATCTCTATAAACATGGAAATATCTACACCGCTATCTCTATAAACATGGAAATATCTGCACCGCCATCTGTATAAACCTGGAAATATCTACACTGTCATCTATATAAACATGGAAATATCTACAGAGAACTCTGTATAAACATGGAAATATCGGCACAGCCATCTATATATACATGGAAATATCTACACCGCTATCTGTATAAACATGGAAATATCTACACCGCTATGTGTACTAACGTGGAAATATCTCCATTGCTATCTGTATAAACATGGATATATCTCCACCGCAATCTATATAAACATGAAAATATCTACACCGCTATCTGTATGAAGATGGAAATATTTAAACCGCTATCTCTATAAACATGGAAATATCTACACTGCCATCTGTACAAACATGGAAATACCTACACAGTCATCTGTAGAAACATGGAAATATCTACAACGCTATCTCTATAAACATGGAAATAACTACACCGCTATCTCTATAAACATGGAAATATCTACACCGCTATCTCCATCAACATGGAAATATACACACCGCCATCTCTTTAAACATGGAGGTATCTACAACACCATCTACATAAACAAGAAAATATCTACACTGCCATCTACGTAAACATGGAAATATCTACACCGCCATCTCTATAAACATGGAAATATCTACACCGCCATTTGTAGAAATATGGAAAAATCTACACCGCCATCTGTATAAAGGTGGAAATATCTACACCGCTATCTGTGTAAACATGGAAATATCTACACCGCAATCTGTATAAACATGGAAATATCTACACCGCTATCTGTATAAACATAGAATTATCTAGACCGCTATCTCTGTAAGCATGGAAATATCTACACAGCTATCTCTATAAAGATGGAAATAACTACACCGCCATCTGTATAAACATGGAAATACCTACAGAGTCATCTGTATAAACATGGAAATATCTACACAGCCATCTATATAAACATGGAAATATCTACACCGCTATCTCTATAAACATGGAAATATCTACACCGCTATCTGTATAAACATGGAAATAACTACACCGTTGTGTCTATAAACATGGAAATATCTACAGCGCCATCACTATAAACATTGAAATATCTACACTGCCATCTGTAAAAACATGGAAAAATCTACACAGTCATCTGAATAAACATGCAAATATTTACACCACCATCTGTATAAACATGGAAATACCTACAATACCATCTGTATAAACATGGAAATATATACACTGTCATATCTATAAACATAGAAATATCTACATCCCTATCTGTATAAACATGGAAATATCCACACCGCTATCTCTGTAAACATGGAAAAATCAACACCGCTATCTCTATGAACATGGAAATATCTACACCGCTATCTGTATAAACATGGAAATATCTCCACTGCTATCTCTATAAACATCGAAATATCTACACCGCCATCTGTAAAAACATGGAAATACTTACAAAGTTATCTGTATAAAAATGGAAATATCTACACCGCCATCTGTATAAACATGGAAATATCTACACAGCCATGTGTATATACATGGAAATATCTACACCGCTATCTCTATAAACATGGAAATAACTACACCGCTATCTGTATATACATGGAAATATCTACACCGCCATCTACATATCCATAGAAATATCTGCGCCGCCATCTGTATAAACATGGAAATATCTACACGGTCATCTGTGTATAGATGGAAATATCAACACCGCCATCTGTGCAAACATGGAAATATCTGCACCGCTATCTGTATAAACATGGAAATATCTAAACCGCGGTCTGTATAAACTTGGAAATATCTACACCGCTATCTGTATAAATATGGAAATATATACACCGCTATCTCTATAAATATGGAAATATCTACACCGCTATCTGTAAAAACATGGAAATATCTACACCACTATCTGTAAAAATATGGAAATATTTACACCGCTATCCCAATAAACATGGAAATATCTACACCGCAATCTCTATAAACATGGAAATATCTACACCGCCATCGGTATTAACATGAAAATATCTACACAGTCATCTGTATAAACCTGGAAATATCTACACTGTCATCTATATAAACATGGAAATATCTACAATGCTATCTCTATAAAAATGGAAATATCTACAAAGCCATCTGTATAAACAAGGAAATACCAACACAGTCATGTGTAGGAACATGGAAATATCTACACCGCGATCTGTATAAACATGGAAATATCTACACCACCATCTACATATCCATGGAAATATCAACACCGCCATCTGTACAAACATGGAAATATCTGCACCGCTATCTGTATAAACATGGAAATATCTACAGCACTCTCTCTATAAACATGGAAATATCTACACAGTCATCTGTATAAACATGGAAATATCTACAATGCCATCTGTAGAAAGATGGAAATATCTACACCGCAATCTGTGTAAACATGGAAATATCTACATCGATATCTGTAAAAACATGGAAATATCTACACCGCTATCTGTATAAACATGGAAATATCTACACCGCTACGTGTATTAACGTGGAAATATCTCCATTGCTATCTGTATAAACATGGACATATCTTCACCACCATCTGTACAAACATGGAAATATCTACACCGCTATCTGTATAAACATGGAAATATCTACACTGCGGTCTGTATAAACATGGAAATTTCTGCACTGGTATCCGTATAATCATGGAAATATCTACACCACGATCTGTATAAACATGGAAATATCTACACCACGATCTGTATAAACATGGAAATATCTACACCGATATCTGTATAAACATGGAAATATCTGCACAGCTATCTCTATAAACATGGAAATATCTACACCGCAATCTGTATAAACATGGAAATACCTACAAAGTCATCTGTATAAACATGGAAATATCTACACAGCCATCTGTATCAACATGGAAATATCTACACAGCCGTCTGTATATACATGGAAATATGTACACCGCTATCTGTATAAACATGGAAATAAATACACCGCTATTTGTATAAACAAGGAAATATTTACACCACCATCTGTTTCAACATGGAAATATCTACACAGACATCTGTTTATACATGGAAATATCTGCACCGCTATCTGTATAAACATGGAAATATCTAGACTGCCATCTATATAAACATGGAAATATCTACACCGCCATCTCTATAAACATGGAAATATCTACACTGCCATTTGCAGAAAGATGGAAATATCTACACCGCCATCTGTATAAACGTGGAAATATCTACACCGCTATCTGTATAAACATGGAAATATCTACACCGCTATCTGTATAAACATGGAAATATCTACACCGCTATCTGTATAAATATGAAATATCTAAACCGCTATCTCTATAAAAATGGAAATAACTATACTGCTATCTGTATAAACATGGAAATATCCTCACTGCTATCTCTATGAACATGGATATATCTACACCGCTATCTAAATAAACATGGAAATATCTACACTGCCATCTCTATAAACATGAAATTATCTACATCGCCATCTGTATAAACATGGAAATATCTACACCGCTATCTGTGTAAACATGGTAATATCCACACTGCTATCTGTATAAAGATGAAAATATCTATACCCCTATCTGTATAAACATGGAAATATCCACACCGCTATCTCTATAAACATGGAAAAATCAACACCGCTGTCTCTATGAACATGGAAATATCTACACCGCCATCTGTATAAACATGGAAAAACTTACAAAGTTATCTGTATAAACATGGAAATATCTACACCGCCATCTGTATAAACATGGAAATATCTACACAGCCATGTGTATATACACGGAAATATCTACACCGCTATCCATATAAACATGGAAATAACTACACCGCTTTCTGTATAAACATGGAAGTATCTACACCGACATCTACATATCCATGGAAATATCTGTGCCTCCATCTGTATAAACATCGAAATATCTACACGGTCATCTGTGTAGAGATGGAAATATCAACACCGCCATCTGTACAAACATGGAAATATCTGCACCGCAATCTGTAAAAACATGGAAATATCTAGACAGCTATCTCAATAAAGATGGAAATATCTACACCGTCATCTGTATTAACATGGAAATATCTACACAGTCATCTGTATAAACCTGGAAATATCTACAGTGTCATCTATATAAACATTGAAATATCTACAGAGAACTCTGTATAAACATGGAAATATCTGCACAGACATCTGTATAAACATGGAAATATCTACACCACTATCTGTCTAAACATGGAAATATCTACACCGCTAAGTGTATTAACGTGGAAATATCTCCATTGCCATCTGTATAAACATGGACATATCTCCACCTCAATTTGTATAAACATGAAAATACCTACACCGCTATCTCTATAAACATGGAAATATCTACCTCGCCATCTGTATAAACATGGAAATATCTACACCGCTATCTGTATAAACATGGAAATATCTACACTGCTATCTGTATAAACATGGAAATATCTACACTGCGATCTGTATAAACATGGAAATATCTACACCGCGATCTGTATGAACATGGAAATATCTTCACCACGATCTGTGTAAACATGGAAATATCTACACCGGTATCTGTATAAACCTGGTAATATCTACACCACCGTCTATATAAACATGGAAATATCTACACCGCCATCTGTATAAACATGGAAATATCTACCATGCCATCTGTAGAAAGATGGAAATATCTACACCGCAATCTGTGTAAACATGGAAATATCTTCACCGATATCTGTAAAAACATGGAAATATTTTCACCGCTATCTCTATAGATAAGGAAATATCTACAACGCGATCTGTATAAACACGGAAATATCTACAATGCCATCTGTACAAACATGGAAATATCTACAAAGTTATCTGTACAAACATGGAAATATCTACACCGGTATCTGCATAAACATGGAAATATCTACATTGAGGTCTGTATAAACATGGAAATTTCTACACCGGTATCTGTATAAACATGGAAATATCTACACCACGACCTGCATAAACATGGAAATATTGACACCGCTATCTGTATAAACATGGAAATATCCACACCGCAATCTGCATAAACATGGAAATACCTACAAAGTCATTTGTATAAACATGGAAATATCTACAGAGAACTCTGTAGAAACATGGAAATATCTACACAGCCGTCTGTATATACATGGAAATACCTACACCACTATCTGTATAAACATGGAAATAAATACAACGCTATTTGTATAAACAAGAAAATATCTACACCGCCATCTGTTTAAACATGCAAATATCTACACACACATCTGTTTATACATGGAAATATCTACACCGCTATCTGTATAAACATGTTAATAACTACACCGCTATCTGTATAAATGTGGAAATATTTGCACCGCTATCCCTATAAACATGGTAATATCAACACCGCGATCTGTATGAACATCTATTTATACATGGAAATATCTACACCGCTATCTGTATAAACATGTTAATAACTACACCGATATCTGTAAAAACATGGAAATATTTACACCGCTATCTGTATAAACATGGAAATATCTACACCGCGGTCTGTATAAACATGGAAATATCTACATTGCCATTTGTACAAACATGGAAATATCTACACAGTTATCTGTAGAAATATGGATATATCTACACCGCTATCTCTCTAAACATGGAAATAACTACACCACTATCTCTATAATCATGGAAATCACTACACCGCTATCTCCATCAACATGAAAATATATACACCGCCATCTCTCTAAACATGGAGAGAGCTACAACGCCATCTACATAAACAAGAAAATATCTACACTGCCATCTATATAAACATGGAAATATCCACACCGCCATCTCTATAAACATGGAAATATCTACACCGCTCTCTGTATAAATATGAAATATCTAAACCGATATCTCTATAAAAATGGAAATATCTACACTGCTCTCTGTATAAACATGGAAATATCCTCACTGCTATCTCTATGAACATGGATATATCTGCACCGTTATCTAAATAAACATGGAAATATCTACAAAGCTATCTCTATAAACGTGGAAACATCTACACCACTACCTGTATTAACATGGAAATATCTACACTGTCATCTGTATAAACAGGGAAATATCTACACTGCCATCTGTGGAAAGATGGAAATATCTACACCACGATCTGAATAAATATGAAAATATCTTCAACGCTATCTGTGTAAAGATGGAAATATCTACACTGCAATCTGTGCAAAGATGGAAATATCTACACCGCTATCTCTGTAAACATGGAAATATCTACGCCACTATCTGTATAAACATGGAAATATCTACATCGCTATCTGTATAAACATGGATATGTCTACACCGTTATCTGTATAAACATGGAAATATCTACAGCGCTATCTGTATCAATATGGAAATAACTACACCGCCATTTGTGTAAACATACAAATATCTACAGAGTCATCTGTATACACATGGAAATATCTACACAGCCATCTGTATAAACATGGATGTATCTACACAACTATCTCTATAAACAAGGAAATACCTACAGCGCTATCTCTGTAAACATCGAAATATCAACATCACAATTTCTACAAACATGGAAATATCTACACCGCCGTCTGCATAAACATGGAAATATCTAGACCACTATCTGTAGAAATATGGAAATATCTTCACTGCCAACTGTATAAACATGGAAATATCTACACCACCATCTGTATAAAGATGGAAATACCTACACCGCAATCTGTATAAACATGGAAATAACTACACCGCTATCTCTATAAACATGGAAATATCTACACCGCTATCTCCATCAACATGGAAATATATACACCGCCATCTCTTTAAACATGGAGATATCTACAATGCCATCTACATAAACAAGAAAATATCTACACTGCCATCTATATAAACATGGAAATATCTACAACGCCATCTCTATAAACATGGAAATACCTACACTGCCATTTGTAGAAAGATGGAAATATCTACACCGCCATCTTTATAAACGTGGAAATATCTACACCGCTATCTGTATAAACATGGAAATATCTACACGGCAATCTGTATAAACAGGGAAATATCTACACCGCTATCTGTATAAATATGAAATATCTGAACCGCTATCTCTATAAAAATGGAAATATCTACACTGCTCTCCGTATAAACATGGAAATATCCTCACTGCTATCTCTATGAACATGGATATATCTGCACCGCTATCTAAATAAACATGGAAATATCCACACTGCCATCTCTATAAACATGGAATTATCTACATCGCCATCTGTATAAACATGGAAATATCTACACTGCCAGCTGTGTAAAGATGGAAATATCTACACCACGATCTGAATAAATATGAAAATATCTTCAACGTTATCTGTGTAAAGATGGAAATATCTTCACCGCAATCTGTGCAAAGATGGAAATATCTACACCGCTATCTCTGTAAACATGGAAATATCTACGCCACTATCTGTATAAACATGGAAATACCTACATCGCTATCTGTATAAACATGGAAATATCCACAAAGCTATCTCTATAAACGTGGAAATATCTACACCGCTACCTGTATAAACATGGAAATACCTACACTGATATCTGTATAAACATGGAAATATCTAAACTGCCATCTGTGGAAAGTTGCAAATATCTACACCACGATCTGAATAAATATGAAAATATCTACAACGCTATCTGTGTAAAGATGGAAATATCTACACCGCAATCTGTGCAAAGATGGAAATATCTACACCGTTATCTCTGTAAACATGGAAATATCTACGCCACTATCTGTATAAACATGGAAATATCGACATCGCTATCTGTATAAACATGGATATATCTACAACGTTATCTGTATAAACATGGAAATATCTACACCGCCATCTGTATAAAGATGGAAATATCTACACCGCAATCTGTATAAATATGGAAATAACTACACCGCTATCTCTATAAACAAGTAAATATCTACACCGCTATCTCCATCAACATGGAAATATATACACCGCCATCTCCTTAAACATGGAGATAACTACTACGCCATCTACATAAAGAAGAAAATATCTACACTGCCATCTATATAAACATGGAAATATCTATACCGCCATCTCTATAAACATGGAAATATCTACACTGCCATTTGTAGAAAGATGGAAATATCTACACCGCCATCTGTATAAACGTGGAAATATCTACACTGCCATCTCTATAAACATGGAAATATCTACACCACAATCTCTATAAACATGGAAATATCTACACCGCTCTCTGTATAAATATGAAATATCTAAACCGCTATCTCTATAAAAATGGAAATATCTACACTGCTCTCTGTATAAACATGGAAATATCCTCACTGCTATCTCTATGAACATGGATATATCTACACCGCTATCTAAATAAACATGGAAATATCTACACTGCCATCTCTATAAACATGGAATTATCTATACCGCTATCTGTATAAACATGGAAATATCTACACCGCTATCTGTATAAACATGGAAATATCTACACCGCTATCTCTATAAACATGGAAATAACTACACTGCTATCTCTATAAACATGGAAATATCTACACTGCTATCTCCATCAACATGGAAATATATACACCGCCATCTCTTTAAACATGGAGATATCTACAACGTCATCTACATAAACAAGAAAATATCTACACTGCCATCTATATAAACATGGAAATTTCTACACCGCTATCTCTATAAACATGGAAATATCTCCACTGCCATTTGTAGAAAGATGGAAATATCTACACCGCCATCTGTATAAACGTGGAAATATCTACACCGCTCTCTGTATAAACATGGAAATATCTACACCACTATCTGTATAAACATGGTAATATCTACACCACCATCTATATAAACATGGAAATATCTACACCGCAATCTGTATAAACATGGAAATATCTACAATGCCATCTGTAGAAAGATGGAAATATCTACACCGCAATCTGTGTAAACATGGAAATATCTACACCGATATCTGTAAAAACACGGAAATATCTACACCGCTATCTGTATAAGCATGGAAATATCTACACCGCGATCTGTATAAACATGGAAATATCTACACCGCGATCAGTATAAACATGGAAACATCTACACCGCTATCTGTATAAACATGGAAATATCTACAAAGCTATCAGTATAAACGTGGAAATATCTACACCGCTACCTGTATAAACATGGAAATATCTTCACTGTCATCTGTATAAACATGGAAATATCTAAACTGCCATCTGTGGAAAGATGGAAATATCTACACCACGATCTGAATAAATATGAAAATATCTACAACGCTATCTGTGTAAAGATGGAAATATCTACACCGCAATCTGTGCAAAGATGGAAATATCTACACCGCTATCTCTGTAAACATGGAAATATCTACGCCACTATCTGTATAAACATGGAAATATCGACATCGCTATCTGTATAAACATGGATATATCTACAACGTTATCTGTATAAACATGGAAATACCTACACCGCCATCTGTATAAAGATGGAAATATCTACACCGCAATCTGTATAAATATGGAAATAACTACACCGCTATCTCTATAAACAAGTAAATATCTACACCGCTATCTCCATCAACATGGAAATATATACACCGCCATCTCCTTAAACATGGAGATAACTACTACGCCATCTACATAAAGAAGAAAATATCTACACTGACATCTATATAAACATGGAAATATCTACACCGCCATCTCTATAAACATGGAAATATCTACACTGCCATTTGTAGAAAGATGGAAATATCTACACCGCCATCTGTATAAACGTGGAAATATCTTCACTGCCATCTATATAAACATGGAAATATCTACACCACCATCTCTCTAAACATGGAAATATCTACACAGCTCTCTGTATAAATATGAAATATCTAAACGGCTATCTCTATAAAAATGGAAATATCTACACTGCTCTCTGTATAAACATGGAAATATCCTCACTGCTATCTCTATGAACATGGATATATCTACACCGCTATCTAAATAAACATGGAAATATCTACACTGCCATCTCCATAAACATGGAATTATCTATACCGCTATCTGTATAAACATGGAAATATCTACACCGCTATCTGTATAAACATGGAAATATCTACACCGCTATCTCTATAAACATGGAAATAACTACACCGCTATCTCTATAAACATGGAAATATCTACACCGCTATCTCCAATAACATGGAAATATATACACCGCCATCTCTTTAAACATGGAGATATCTACAACGTCATCTACATAAACAAGAAAATATCTACACTGCCATCTATATAAACATGGAAATTTCTACACCGCTATCTCTATAAACATGGAAATATCTCCACTGCCATTTGTAGAAAGATGGAAATATCTACACCGCCATCTGTATAAACGTGGAAATATCTACACCGCTATCTGTATAAACATGGAAATATCTACACCACTATCTGTATAAACATGGTAATACCTACACCGCCATCTATATAAACATGGAAATATCTACACCGCCATCTGTATAAACATGGAAATATCTACAATGCCATCCGTAGAAAGATGGAAATATCTACACCGCAATCTGTGTAAACATGGAAATATCTACACCGATATCTGTAAAAACATGGAAATATCTACACCGCTATCTGTATTAACATGGAAATATCTACACCGCGATCTGTGTAATCATGGAAATATCTACACCGCGATCAGTATAAACATGGAAATATCTACACCGCTATCTGTATAAACATGGAAATATCCACAAAGCTATCTCTATAAACGTGGAAATATCTACACCGCTACCTGTATAAACATGGAAATACCTACACTGATATCTGTATAAACATGGAAATATCTAAACTGCCATCTGTGCAAAGATGGAAATATCTACACCGCTATCTCTGTACACATGGAAATATCTACGCCACTATCTGTATAAACATGGAAATATCGACATCGCTATCTGTATAAACATGGATATATCTACAACGTTATCTGTATAAACATTGAAATATCTACACCGCCATCTGTATAAAGGTGGAAATATCTACACCACAATCTGTATAAACATGGAAATAACTACACCGCTATCTCTTTAAACAAGTAAATATCTACACCGCTATCTCCATCAACATGGAAATATATACACCGCCATCTCTTTAAACTTGGAGATAACTACAACGCCATCTACATAAACAAGAAAATATCTACATTGCCATCTATATAAACATGGAAATATCTACACCGCCATCTCTATAAACATGGAAATATCTACACTGCCATTTGTAGAAAGATGGAAATATCTACACCGCCATCTGTATGAACGTGGAAATATCTACACTGCCATCTATATAAACATGGAAATATTTTCACCACCATCTCTATAAACATGGAAATATCTACACTGCTCTCTATATAAACATGAAATATCTAAACCGCTATCTCTATAAAAATGGTAATATCTACACTGCTCTCTGTATAAACATGGAAATATCCTCACTGCTATCTCTATGAACATGGATATATCTACACCACTATCTAAATAAACATGGAAATATCTACACTGCCATCTGTATAAACATGGAATTATCTATACCGCTATCTGTATAAACATGGAAATATCTACACCGCTATCTCCATCCACATGGAAATATATACACCGCCATCTCTTTAAACATGGAGTTATCTACAACGTCATCTACATAAACAAGAAAATATCTACACTGCCATCTATATAAACATGGAAATTTCTACACCGCTATCTGTATAAACATGGAAATATCTCCACTGCCATTTGTAGAAAGATGGAAATGTCTACACCGCGATCTGTATAAACATGGAAATATCTACACCGCGATCTGTATAAACATGGAAATAACTTCACCACGATCTGCATAAACATGGAAATATCTACACCACTATCTGTATAAACATGGTAATATCTACACCGCCATCTATATAAACATGGAAATATGTACACCGCCATCTGTATAAACATGGAAATATCTACAATGCCATCTGTAGAAAGATGGAAATATCTACACCGCAATCTGTGTAAACATGGAAATATCTACACCGATATCAGTAAAAACATGGAAATATCTACACCGCGATCTGTATAAACATGGAAATATCTACACCGCTATCTGTATAAACATGGAAATATCTACAAAGCTATCTCTATAAACGTGGAAATATCTACAAAGCTATCTCTATAAACGTGGAAATATCTACACCGCTACCTGTATAAACATGGAAATATCTACACTGTCATCTGTATAAACATGGAAATATCTAAACTGCCATCTGTGCAAAGATGGAAATATCTACACCACGATCTGAATAAATATGAAAATATCTACAACGCTATCTGTGTAAAGATGGAAATATCTACACCGCAATCTGTGCAAAGTTGGAAATATCTACGCCGCTATCTCTGTAAACATGGAAATATCTACGCCACTATCTGTATAAACATGGAAATATCGACATCGCTATCTGTATAAACATGGATATATCTACACCGTTATCTGTATAAACATGGAAATATCTCCACTCCAATCTGTATAAAGATGGAAATATCTACACCGGGAGCTGTATAAACATGGAAATATCTACACCGCTATCTGTATAAACATGGAAGTAGCAACACCGCTATCTGTATAAACATGGAAATATCTACACCGCTATCTCTATAAACATGAAAATACTTACACCACCATCTCTATAAACATGGAAATATTTACACCGCTATCTCTATAAAAATAGAAGTAACTACACCGCCATCTCTATAAACATGGAAATACCTACACCGCCATCTGCATAAACATGAAAATATATACACAGACATCTGTATAAACTTGGAAATATCTACACTGACATCTGTAGAAATAAGGAAATATCTACAAAGCTATCTGTATAAACATCGGAATTTCTACACCGCTACCTGTATAAAGATGGAAATATCTCCACCGCTATCTGTATCAAAATGGAAATAACTGCACCGTAATCTGTATAAACATGGAAATATCTACACAGCAATCTGTGCAAAGATGGAAATATCTACACCGCGGTCTCTATAAACATGGAAATATCTACACCGCTATCTGTATAAGCATGGAAATAACTACACCGCTATCTGTATAAACATGGAAATTTTTACACCGCTCTCTGTAAACATGGAAATGTCTCCACCGCTATCTTTATAAACACGGAAATACCTACACCGGTATCTTTAAAAACATGGAAATACCTACACCGCTATCTCTATAAACAATGAAATATCTACAACGCTATTTGTGTAAACATGCAAATATCTACACAGCTATCTGTGTAAACTTGGAAATATCTACACCGCAATCTGTGTAAGCATGGAAATATCTACAACGCTATCTGTGTAAACATGTTAATATTTACAACGCTATCTGTGTAAACAGGGAAATATCTACACAGCTATCTGTAAAACGTGGAAATATCTACACCACTATCTGTATAACCCTGAAAATATCTACAACGCTATCTGTATCAACATATAAATAACTACACCGCTATCTGTATAAACATGGAAATATCTACAGTGATATCTCTGTAAACATGCAAATACAGACACAGGTATCTTTGTAAACTTGGAAATATCGACACCGCTATATGTGTAAAGTTTGCAATATCTACAACGCAATCTGTGATAAAGATGGAAATATATTTACCACTATATCTGTAAACATGGAAATATCAACACAGCTATATGTATAAACATGGAAATATCTACATCGCTATCTGTATAAACAGGGAAATATCTCCACTGTCATCTGTATAAACATGGAAATATCTACACCACTATCTGTATAAAGATGGAAATATTTAAAACGCTATCCCTATAAACATGGAAATATCTACACCGCCATCTGCATAAACATGGAAATATATACACAGACATCTGTATAAACTTGGAAATATCTACACTGACATCTGTAGAAAGATGGAAATATCTACAAAGCTATCTGTATAAATATGGGAATTTCTGCACCGCTACCTGTATAAACATGGAAATATCTACACCGCTATCCGTATCAACATGGAAATAACTACACCGTAATCTGTATAAACATGGAAATATCTACAGAGCAATCTGTGCAATGATGGAAATATCTACACCGCAGTCTCTATAAACATGGAAATATCTACACCGCTATCTGTATAAACATGGAAATAACTACACCGCTATCTGTATAAAGATGGAAATTTTTACACCGCTATCTGTATAAACATGGAAATATCTCCATCGCTATCTTTATAAACACGGAAATACCTACACCGGTATCTTTAAAAACATGGAAATACCTACACCGCTATCTCTATAAACAATGAAATATCTACAACGCTATCTTTGTAAACATGGAAATATCTACAGAGCTATCTGTGTAATCTTGGAAATATCTACACCGCAATCTGCGTAAGCATGGAAATATCTGCAACGCTATCTGTGTAAACATGGAAATATTTACAACGCTATCTGTGTAAACAGGGAAATATCTACACAGCTAACTGTAAAACGTGGAAATACCTACACCACTATCTGTATAACCCTGAAAATATCTACACTGCTATCTGTATCAACATGTAAATAAATACACCGCTATCTGTATAAACATGGAAATATCTACAACGATATCTCTGTAAACATGGAAATAGAGACACAGGTATCTGTGTAAACTTGGAAATATCTACACCGCTATCTGTGTAAAGTTTGCAATGTCTACACCGCAATCTGTGCAAAGATGGAAATATCTTTACCGCTATATCTGTAAACATGGAAATATCTAAGCCGCTATATGTATAAACATGGAAATATCTACACTGCCATCTGTATACACATGGAAATATCTACACTGCCATCTGTATAAACATGGAAATATCTACATTGCCATTTGTAGAAAGATGGAAATACCTACACCGCTACCTGTATAAATATGGAAATGTATACACCGCTATCTCTATAAACATGGAAATACCTACACCACTTGCACTATAAACATGGAAATATCTACACCGCAATCTCCGTAAACATGGAAATATCTACCCCGCCATCTATGTAAACACGAAAATATCTACACTGCCATATTCAGAAACATGGCTGTATCTACATCGCCATCTGTATAAACATGGAAATATCTACACCATTATCTGTATAAAGATGGAAATATCTACACATTCATCTGAATAAACACGGAAATATCTACACCACCATCTGTATAAACATGGAAATACCTACAATACCATCTGTATAAACATGGAAATAACTACACAGACATCTCTATAAATATGGAAATACCTACACAGTCATATGTAGGAACATGGAAATATCTACACTGCCATCTGTATAAATATAGAAATATCTACACAGCCCTCTGTATAAATATGGAAATATCTGCATAGGGACCTGTATAAACATGGAAATATCTGCACCGCTATCTGAAGAAACAGGGAAATAACTACACCGCTGTCTCTATAAACATGGAAATATGTACACCGCTATGTGTATAAACATGGAAATATCTCCATTGCTGTCTGTATAAACATGGAAATATCTCCACCGTTATCTGTATGAACATGGAAATATCTACAGCGCCATCTCTGTAAACATTGAAATATCTACACTGCCATCTGTAAAAACGTGGAAATATCTACACAGTCATCTGAATAAACATGGAAATATCTACACCGCAATCTGTATAAACGTGGAAATATCTACACCGCTATCTGTATAAATATGAAATATCTAAACCGCTATCTCTATAAAAATGGAAATATCTACACTGCTATCTTTATAAACATGGAAATATCCTCACTGCTATCTCTATGAACATGGAAATATCTACACCGCAATCTGTATAAACGTGGAAATATCTACACTGCTATCTGTATAAATATGAAATATCTAAACCGTAATCTCTATAAAAATGGAAATAACTACACTGCTATCTGTATAAACATGGAAATATCCTCACTGCTATCTCTACGAACATGGATATATCTACACCGCTGTCTCTATAAACATGGAAATATCTAAACCGCCATCTCTATAAACATGGAAATATCTACACCGCCATCTGTATAAACATGGAAATAACTACAGTGCTATCTGTATAAACATGGAAATATCTACACCGCTTTCTGTATAAACATGGAAATATCTACACTGCGATCTGTATAAACATGGAAATATCTACACCACGATCTGTATAAACATGGAAATATCTACACCGTGTTCTGTATAAACATGTAAATATCTTCACCGCGATATGTATAAACATGGGTTTATCTACACCGCTATCTGTATAAACATGGTAATATCTACACCACCATCTATATAAACATGGAAATATCTACAATGCCATCTGTAGAAAGATTGAAATATCTACACCGCAATCAGTGTAAACATGGAAATATCTACACCGATATCTGTAAAAACATGGAAATATCTACACCGCTTTCTGTATAAACATGGAAATATCTACACCGCTTTCTGTATAAACATGGAAATATCTACACCGCTATCTGTATAAACATGGAAATATCTACACCGTGATCTGTATAAACATTTAAATATCTACAGCGCCATCTCTATAAACATTGAAATATCTACACTGCCATCTGTAAAAACATGGAAATATCTACACTGTCATCTGAACAAACATGGAAATATCTACACCACCATCTGTATAAACATGGTAATACCTTCAATACCATCTGTATACACATGGAAATCTCTAACAGACATCTGTATAAGTATGGAAATATCTACACCGCCATCTGTATAAACATGGAAATATCTACACTGCCATCTGTAGAAAGATGGAAATATCTACACTGCTATCTCTATAAACATGGATATATCTACACCGCCATCTCTATAAACATGAAAATATCTACACTGCCATCTCCATAAACATGGAACTAACTACTGTGCCATCTGTATAAACATGGAAACAACTACACCGCCATCTGTATGAATAAGGAAATATCTACAATGCCATCTGTATAAAGACATAAATATCTGCACCGCGAGCTGTATAAACATGGAAATATCTACATCGCTATCTGTATAAACGTGGAAATACCAACAATGCTATCGGTATAAACATGGAAATATCTACAACGCCATCTATATAAACATGGAAATATCTACACCGCTATGTCTATAAACATGGAAATACCTACACCGCTATCTCTATAAACATGGAAATACCTACACCGCTATCTGTATAAACAGGGAAATATCTATACCGCTATCTGTATAAACATGGAAATATCTACACTGCGATCTGTATAAACATGGAAATATCTACACCGCGATCTGTATAAACATGGAAATAACTTCACCACGATCTGTATAAACATGGAAATAACTACACCGCTATCTGTATAAACATGGAAATATCTACACCACCGTCTATGTAAACATGGAAATATCTACACCGCCATCTGTATAAACATGGAAATATCTACAATGCCATCTGTAGAAAGATGGAAATATCTACAGCGCAATCATTGTAAAAATGGAAATATCTTCACCAATATCTGTAAAAACATGGACATATCTACACCGCTATATGTATAAACATGGAAATATCTACACCGCGATCTGCATAAACATGGAAATATCTACAGCGCCACCTCTATAAACATTGAAATATCTATACTGCCATCTGTAAAAACATGGAAATATCTACACAGTCATCTGAATAAACATGGATATATGTACAGCACCATCTGCATAAACATGGAAATACCTACAATACCATCTGTATAAACATGGAATTATCTACACAGACATCTGTATAAGTATGGAAATATCTACACCGCCATTTGTATAAACATGGAAATATCTACACTGCCATCTGTAGAAAGATGGAAGTATCTACACCGATATCTCTATAAATATGGAAATATCTACACCGCCATCTCTATAAACATGAAAATATCTACACTGCCATCTCCATAAAAATGGAAGTATCTACTCCGCCATGTGTATAAACACGGAAATATCTACACCACCATCTGTGAAAACATGGAAATATCTACACCGCTATCTGTATAAACATGGAAATATCTACACCGCCATCTGCATGTCCATGGAAATATCTACGCTGCCATCTGTATAAACATGGAAATATCTACACGCCCATCTGTGTATAGCTGGAAATATCAACACCGCCATCTGTACAAACATGGAAATATCTACACCGCTATCTCTATAAACATGGAAATATCTGCAATGCCATCTGTGAAAACATGGAAATACCTGTACAGTCATCTGTATAAACATGGAAATATCTAAAATGCCATCTGTATACACATGGAAATATCTACACAGCCATCTGTATAAACATGCAAATATCTACACTGCTATCTCTATAAACATGGAAATATCTACACCGCCATCTCTATAAACATGAAAATATCTACACTGCCATCTCCATAAACATGGAGCTAACTACTCCGCCATCTGTATAAACATGGAAACATCTACATCGCCATCTGTGTGAATAAGGAAATATCTACAATGCCATCTGTATAAAGATATAAATATCTGCACCGTGAACTGTATAAACATGGAAATATCTACATCGCTATCTGTATAAACGTGGAAATACCAACACCGCTATCGGTATAAACATGGAAATATCGACAACGCCATCTATATAAACATGGAAATATCTACACCGCTATGTCTATAAACATGGAAATACCTACACTGCTATCTCTATTACCGTGGAAATACCTACACCACTATCAGTATAAACATGGAAATATCTACACCGCGATCTGTATAAACATGGAAATATCTACACCGCGATCTGTATAAACATGGAAATATCTTCACCGCGATCTTTATAAACATGGAAATATCTACACTGCTATCTGTATAAACATGGTAATATCTACACCACCATCTATATAAACATGGAAATATCTACTCCGCCATCTGTATAAACATGGAAGTTTCTACAATGCCATCTGTAGAAAGATGGAAATATCTACACCGCAATCTGTGTAAACATGGAAATATCTACACCGCTATCTGTAAAAACATGGAAATAACCACACCGCTATTTGTATAAACATGGAAATATCTACACCGCAATCTGTATAAACAAGGAAATATCTACACCGCAATCTGTATAAACATGGAAATATCTACACCGCTATCTGTATAAATATGGAAATATCTACAGAGCTATCTCTTTAAACATGGAAATATCTAAACCGCCATTTGTATAAACATGGAAATACCTACAAGGTCATCTATATAAACATGGAAACACCTACACAGCCATCTGTATAAACATGGAAATATCTACACAGCCATCTGTATATACATGGAAATATCTACGCCGCTATCTGTATAAACATGGAAATAACTACACCGCTATTTGTATAAACAAGGAAATATCTACACCATGATCTGTACAAACATCGAAATAACTTCAGCGCAATTTGTATAAACAAGGAAATATCTACACCGCTATCTGTATAAGCATGGAAATATCTACACCGCTATTTGTTTAAACAAGGAAATATCTACACCGCCGTCTGTTTAAACATGGAAATATATACACAGACATCTGTTTATACGTGGAAATATCTACACCGCTATCTGTATAAACATGCTAATAACTACACTGCTATCTGTATTAATGTGGAAATATTTACACCGCTATCCCTATAAACATGGTAATATCAACACCGTGATCTCTATAAACATGGAAATATCTACAACATGATCTTTATAAACATGGAAATATCTACACCACGATCTGTATAAACATGGAAATATCTACACTGTGATCTGTATTAACATGGAAATATCTACACCGCCATCTCTATAAAATGCAAATATCTACACCCCTATCTGTATAAACATGGAAATATCCACACCGCTATCTCTATAAACATGGAAAAATCAACACCGCTATCTCTATGAAGATGGAAATATCTACACCGCCATCTGTATAAACATGGAAATATCTACACCACGATCTGTATAAACATGGAAATATTTACACCGCTATCTGTATAAACCTGGAAATATCTACACTGCTATCTCTATAAATATGGAAATATCTACACCGCCATCTGTATAAACATGGAAATAACTACACAGTCATGTGTAGGAACATGGAAATACCTACACCACCGTTTGTATGAAGATGGAAATATCTACAACGTTATCTGTATAAACAAAGAAATACCTACACAGTGATCTGTATAAACATGGAAATATGTACAGCACTCTCTGAGTAAATATGGAAATATCTACACCGCTATCTGTAAAAACATGGAAATATCTACACCACTATCCGTATAAATATGGAAATATTTACACCGCTATCTCAATAAACACGGAAATATCTACAACGCTATCTCTATAAACATGGAAATATCTACCTCGCCATCTGTATTAACATGGAAATATTTACACAGTCATCTGTATAAACCTTGAAATATCTACACTGTCATCTATATAAACATGGAAATATCTACAGAGAGCTCTGTATAAACATGGAAATAACGGCACAGCCATCTGTATAAACATGGAAGTATCTACACCGCTATCTCTATAAACATGGAAATATCTACACCGCCATCTCTATATAGGTGGAAATATCTACACCGCCATCTCTATAAACCTGAAAATATCTGCACCGTGATGTCCAAAAACATGGAAATATTTACACCACCATCTGTATAAACACGGAATTATCTACACCGTTATTTGTAAAAACATGGAATTATCTACACTGCCATCTCTATAAAGATGGAAATAGCAACACCGCGAGCTGTATAAACATGGAAATATCTACAATGCTAGCTTTATAAACATGGAAATACCAACACCACTATCTGTATAAACTTGGAAATATCTACAACGCTATCTTTATAAATATGGAAATATCTCCACTGCTATCTGTATAAACATGGATATATCTACACTGCCATCTGTATAAGCATGGAAATACCTACACCGCCATCTGTATAAACATGGAAATATCTGCACCGCTCTCTCTATAAACATGGAATTATCTACACCGCCATCTCTATAAACGTGAAAATATCTACACGGCCATCTCCATAAACATGAAACTATCTACACCGCCATCTGTATAAACATTGAAACAACTTCTATGCTATCTGAATAAACATGGAAATATCTACACCACTATCTCTATAAACATGGAAATAGCTACACCACTATCTCTATACACATGGAAATACCTACACCGCTATCTCTGTAAACATAGAAATATCTACACCGCCATCTCTGTAAAAATGGAAATATCTACACCGCCTTCTGAATGAACATGGAAATATCTACACCGCTGTTTTTATAAACATGGAAATTTCTACACCGCAATCTGTATAAACATGGAAATATCTAAACTGCCATCTGAGGAAAATAGAAATATCTACACAACGATCTGTATAAAAATGGAAATATGTACACTGCTACCTGTATAAACATGGAAATATCTACACGGCTCTCCTTATAAACATAGAAATATCTACACAACGATCTGTATAAACAAGGAAATATCTCCACCTTTATCTGTATAAACATGGAAATATCTACTCTGCCATCTGTATACACAGGGAAATATCTACACAGTCATCTGTATAAACATGGAAATATCTACACCACCATCTCTGTAAACATGAAAATATTTACATCACCATCTGCATAAACATGGAAAAATCTACACCGCTATCCGTATAAACATGGAAATAACAACAAAGCTATCTGTATAAACATGGAAATATCTAAACCGATATCTGTATAAACATGGAAATATCTACACCGCCATCTGTATAAACATGGAAATATCTAAACCGCTATCTGTATAAACATGAAAATAACTACACTGCCATCTCTATAAAGATGGAAATATCTACACCGCGAGCTGTATAAACATGGAAATATCTACAACACTGCTTGTATAAACATGGAAATACCAACACCGCTATCTATATGAACATGGAAATATCTACACTGCTATCTGTATAAACATGGAAATATCTACAAAACTATCTCTATAAACTTGGAAAAACCTACACTGCCATCTCTATACACATAGAAATATCTACACCGCTATCTCTATAAACATAGAAATATCTACATCGCCATCTCTATAAACATGGAAATATCTACACCGCCATCTGCATGAACATGGAAATATCTACACCACTATCTGTATAAACATGGAAATATCTACACTGTCATCTGTATAAACATGGAAATATCTACACTGCCATCAGTGGAAAGATGGAAATACCTACACCACGATCTGTATAAATATGAAAATATCTACACCACAATCTCTGTAAACATGGAAATATCTACACCACTATCTGTATAAACATGGAAATATCTACATCGCTATCTATATAAACATGGATATATCTACACCGTTATCTGTATAAACATGGAAATATCTACACCGCTATCTGTATAAATATGGAAATATCTACACCGCTATTTGTGTAAACATACAAATACCTACACAACCATCTGTATAGACATGGAAATACCTACACAGCCATCTGTATAAACATGGATGCATCTACACAGCTATCTCTATAAACAAGGAAATACCTACACCGCTATCTCTATAAACATGGAAATATCTACACCGCAATCTCTACAAACATGGAAATAGCTACACGGCCATGTATATAAACATGAAAATATCTACACTGCCATCTCCATAAACATGGAACTATGTACACAGCCATCTGTATAAACATGGAAATATCTACACCGCTATCTCTATAAACATGGAAATATCTACACCAATATCAGTATAAAGTTGGAAATATCTACACCGCTATCTGTATAAACATGGAAATATCTTCACCGCCATCTTTATAAACATGGAAATACCTACACAGTCATCTGTATAAACATGGAAATATCGACACCACCAACTCTATAAACATGAAAACATCTACACCGACATCTTCAGAAACATGGATGTATCTACACCGCCATCTGTAAAAACATGGAAATATCTACACCACTATCTGTATAAACATGGAAATATCTTCACTGCTATCTGTATAAACATGGAAATATCCACACCGCCATCTGTATAAATTTGGAAATATCTACACCGAAATCTGTATAAATATGGAAATACCTACACCGCTATCTCTGTAGACATGGAAATATCTACACCGCTATCTTTATAAACATGGAAATATCTACACTGCCATCTGTATAAAGATGGAAATATGTACACCGCGAGCTCTATAAACATGGAAATATCTACACCGCTATCTGTATAAACAAGGAAATACCAACACCGCTATCTGTATAAACATGGAAATATCTACACCGCTATCTCTATAAATATGAAAATACTTACACCACAATCTCTATAAACATGGAAATATTTACACCTCTATATCTATGAACATAGAAATAACTACACCGCCATCTCTATAAACATGGAAATATCTACACCGCCATCTGCATAAACTTGGAAATAGCTACACAGACATCTGTATAAACATGGAAATATCTAAACCGCCATCTCTATAAATATGAAAATATCTACACCGCTATCTGTATAAACATGGAAATATCTACACTGCTATCTCTATAATCATGGAAATACCTACACCGCCATCTCTAGAAACATGGAAATATCTACACAGTCATCTGTATATACATGGAAATATCTACAACACCATCTCTATAGACATGGAAATATCTACACGACCATGTGTATACACGTGGAAATATCTACACTGCCATCAGTATAAACTTGGAAACATCTGCACCGCTATCTTTATACACATGGAAATACCTACACCCCTATCTCTATAAACATGGAAATAACTACACTGCCATCTATATAAAGATGGAAATATCTACACCGTGAGCTGTATAAACATGGAAATATCTACACAGCTATGTGTATAAACATGGAAATACCAACACAAATATTTGCATAAACATGGAAATATCTACACCGCGATCTGTGTAAAAATGGAAATATCTACACCGCCATCTGTATAAACGTAGAAATATCTACACTGTCATCTGTAGAAAGATGGAAATATCTACACCGTGATTTGTATAAACATGGAGATATCTACACCTCTTCCTGTATAAACATGGAGATATCTGCACTGCTATCTGAATAAATATGGAAATATCCACACCGATATCTCTATAAACATGGAAATGACTACACTGCCATCTATATAAAGATGGAAATATCTACACCGTGAGCTGTATAAACATGGAAATATCTACACCACTATCTGTATAAACGTGAAAATATCTACACTGCCATCTGTATAAACATGGAAATATCCTCACAGCCATCTGTATAAACATGGAAATATCTACACCGCTATCCCTATAAACATGGAAATATTGACACCGATATCTCTAAGAACATGGAAATATCTGCACCGCCATCTGTAAAAATATAGAAATATCTACACAGTCATCTGTATAAACATGGAAATATCTACACCTACATCTATATAAACATGGAAATATCTACACTGCCATCTGAATACACATGGAAAAGACTACACAGTCATCTGTATAAACATGGAAATATCTACACCGCTATCTCTATAAACATGGAAAACCTATACCGCTATCTGCATAAAAATGGAAATATCTACACCGCTATCTGCATAAACACGGAAATACCTACACTGACATCTCTATAAGGATGGAAATTCCTAGACCGCGATCTGTATAAACATGGAAATAGCTACAACGCTATCTGCATAAACATGGACATACCAACACCACTATCTCTATAAATGTGGAAATATCTACACCGCTATCTGTATAAATATGGAAATATCTATAACGCTATCTCTATAAACATGGAAATACCTACACCGCCATCTTTATGAACATGGAAAGATCTACACCGCTATCTGTTTTAACATGGAAATACCTACAATACCATCTGTGTAAACATGGAAATATCTACACCGCTATCTGGAGAAACATGGAAATATCTCCACCGCTACCTGTATAAACATGGAAATATATACACTGCTATATTTATAAATATGGAAATATATACACTGCTATCTCTATAAACATGGAAATGTCTACACTGCTATCTGTTTAAACATAGAAAGATTTACATGGCTATCTCTACAAAGATGGAAATATGTACACTATCATCTGTACCAACATGGAAATACCTACACAGCCATCTGTATAAACATGGAAATATCTACAACACTATCTCTATAAACATGGAAAACCTATACCGCTATCTGCATAAAAATGGAAATATCTACACCGCTATCTGCATAAACACGGAAATACCTACACTGACATCTCTATAAGGATGGAAATTCCTAGACCGCGATCTGTATAAACATGGAAATATCTACAACGCTATCTGCATAAACATGGACATACCAACACCACTATCTCTATAAACGTGGAAATATCTACACCGCTATCTGTATAAATATGGAAATATCTATAACGCTATCTCTATAAACATGGAAATACCTACACCGCCATCTTTATGAACATGGAAAGATCTACACCGCTATCTGTTTTAACATGGAAATACCTACAACACCATCTGTGTAAACATGGAAATATCTACACCGCTATCTGGATAAACATGGAAATATCTCCAACGCTACCTGTATAAACATGGAAATATATACACCGCTATCTTTATAAATATGGAAATATATACACTGCTATCTCTATAAACATGGAAATGTCTACACTGCTATCTGTATAAACATAGAAAGATTTACATGGCTATCTCTACAAAGATGGAAATATGTACACTATCATCTGTACCAACATGGAAATACCTACACAGCCATCTGTATAAACATGGAAATATCTACAACACTATCTGTATAAACATGGAAATATCTACACTGACATCTGTATAAACATGCAAATATCTACACAGAAATATCTATAAACATGGAAATATCTACACCACCATCTGTAAAAACATGGAAATATCTTAACAGTCATCTGTATAAACATGGAAATATCTACTCCTCCATCTGTATACACGCGGAAATATCTACACCGCCATCTGTATAAACATGGAATGATCTACACCGCTATCCCTATAAACATGGAAATACCTATACCGCTATCGCTATAAACATGGAAATATCTACACAGCTATCTGAATAAACATGGAAATATCTGCAACGCTATCTGTATAAACATGGAAATATCTCCACCGCTATCTGCATACTCATGGAAATATGTACACCGCTATCTGTATAAACATGGAAATATCTACACCACTATCTGTATAAACATGGAAATATCTACATGGCTATCTCTATAAACATGGAAATATCTACACCACCATCTGTATAAACATGGAAATATATCCACCGCTATCTGTATAAACATGGAAATATCTACATCGCTATCTGTATAAACATGGAAATATCTCCACCGCTATCTGTATAAACATGGAAATATCTGAACCGCAATCTTTATAAACATGGAAATATCTACAAAACTATCTATATTAACATGGAAATATCTACACCGCTATCTGTGGAAACATGGAAATATGTACACCGCTGTCTGTGTAAAGATGGAAATATCTACACCGCTATCTGAGCAAATATGGAAATATCTACACCGCTATCTCTATAAACTTGGAAATATCTACACAGTAATCTATATAAATATGGAAATATCTACACCACGATTTCTATAAACATGGAAATAGCCACACCGCTATCTGCATAAACATGGAAATATATACACCGCCATCTGTAAAAACATGGAAATATCTACACCGCTGTCTGTATAAACATGGAAATTACACCGCTACCAGTATAAAAATGGAAGTATCTACACCGCCATATGAATAAACATGGAAATATTTTACACCGCCATCTGTAAAAACATGGAAATATCTACACTGCAATCTGTATAAACATGGAAATACCTACACATCCATCTGTATAAACATGGAAATATCTACACTGCCGTCTGTATACACAAGGAAATATGTACACTGCCGTCTGTATGAACACGGAAATATCTACACCGCTATCTCTATAAATATGGAAATAACTACACCGCCGTCTGTATAAACATGGAAATATCTACACCGCTATCAGTTTAGAGATGGAAACATCTACACCGCTATCTTTATAAACATAGAAATTTCTGCACTACTATCTCTATAAACATGGAAATACCTACAACACTATCTGTGTAAACATGAAAATATCTACACAGCTATCTGTGTAAACATGGAAATATGTACACCGCTGTCTGGGTAAAGATGGAAATGTCTACACCGCAATCTGTGCAAATATGGAAATAACTACACCGCTATCTCTGTAAACATGGAGATATCTTAACCGCTATCTATATAAACATGGAAATATCTACACCACTATCTGTATAAACGTGGAAATATCTACACCACTATCACTATAAACATAGAAATATCTACACCACCGTCTCTATAAACATGGAAATATCTACAAAACCATCTGAATAAACATGGAAATGCCTACACCGCTTTCTGTATAAATATGGAAATAGCTACACAGCTATCTACATAAACATGGAAATATCTACACCACGATCTGTATAAACATGGAAATATCTCCAACGCTATCTGTATAAACATGGAAACATCAACACAGCAATCTCTATAAACATGGAAATATCCACACGGCAATCTGTATAAACATGGAAATATCTACACCGCCATCTCTATAAACATGAAAATATCTACACAGCCATCTCCATAAACATGGAACAATCTACACTGCCATCAGTGGAAACATGGAAATTTCTACATCGCTATCTGTATAAACAAGGAAATACCAACACCACTATCTGTATCAACATGGAAATATCTACATCTCTATCTGTATAAACTTGGAAATATCTACACCGCCATCTGTATAAAGATGGAAATACCTCCACGGCCATCTGTACAAACATGGAAAGATCTCCACCGCTGTCTGTATAAACATGGAAATACCTAAAACGCTATCTGTATAAACATGGAAATATCTACAACACTATCTGTGTAAACATAGAAGTATCTACACAGCTATCTGTGTAAATATGGAAATATGTACAACGCTGTCTGTGTAAAAGTGGAAATATCTACACCACAATCTGTGCAAATATGGAAATATCTTCACCGCTATCTCTGTAAACATGGAGATATCTATACCGCTATATGTATAAACATGGAAATAACTACACCACGATCTGTATAAACATGGAAATATCTCCACCACTATCTTTGTAAACATGTAAACATCTTCACCGCAATCTCTACAAACCTTGAAATATCTACACCGACATCTCCATGAACATTTAAATATCTACACCGCCATCAGCATAAAAATGGAAATAACTTCACCGCCTTCTGTATAAACATGGAATTATCAACACTGCAATCTCTATAAACATTGAAATATCTACACTGCCATCTGTAGAAAGATGGAAATATCTACATCGACATCTGCATAAACATGGAAATATCTACACCTCTATCTGTATAAACATTTAAATATCTACACAGCTATCTGTATAAATTTGGAAATATCTACACTGCCATCTTTATGAATATGGAAATGTCTACACCGCTATCTTTATAAACATGGAAATATCTAAACCGCCATCTGTATAAACATGGAAATAACTACACAGTCATCAGTTTAAACATGGAAATATCTACACCAATATATGTCTAAACATGGAAATATTTACACTGCCATCTGTATAAACATGGAAATATCAACAAAGCCATCTCTATAAACATGGAAATATCTACACTGCTATCTGTATAGACATGGAAATAGCCACACCGCTCCCTGTATAAACATGGAAATATCTACACCTCCATCTTTATAAACATGGAAATATCTACACTGCCATCTCTATACACATGGAAATATGCACACTGCCATCTGTATAAACATGGAAATATCTACACCGCTACCTCTATAAACATGGAAATACCTACACCGCCATCTGTATAAACATGGAAATATCTACACCGCTATCTGTATAAAAATGGAAACATCTTCACCGCTATCTTTATAAACATAGAAATATCTACACCGCTATCTGTATAAACATGTAAATATCTACAACACTATCTGTGTAAACATTGAAATATCTACACCGCTATCAGTGTAAACATGGTAATATGTACACCGCTATCTGTGTAAAAATGGAAATATCTACACCGCAATCTATGCAAAGATGTAAATATCTACACCGCTATCTCTGTAAACATGGAAATAAATACGCTGCCATCTGTACAAACTTGGAAATATCTACACAGCCATCTCTATAAACATGGAAATATCTACACTGCCATCTCTATACACATGGAAATATCTACACTGACACCTGTATAAACATGGAAATATCTACACCGCTATCTCTATAAACATGGAAATACCTACACCGCTATCTGTATAAACATGGGAATATCTACACCGCTATCTGTAGAAACATGGAAATATCTACACCGCTATCTGTATAAACTTGGAAATATCTACACCTCCATCTGTATAAACATGGAAACACCTACACTGCCATTTGTATACACATGGAAATATCTACCCTGCCATGTGTATAAACATGGAAATATCTACACCATTATCTCTATAAATATGAAAATTCCTACACCGCTATCTGTATAAACATGGAAGTAACTACATGGCTATCTGTATAAACATGGAAATATCTACAACGCCATCTGTATAAACATGGAAATACATACAAAGTCATCTGTATAAAAATGGAAATATCTCCACCACTATCTCTGTAAACATGGAAATATCTACACTGCCATCTGTATAAACATGGAAATATCTACACAGCCATCTCTATAAACATGGAAATATCTACACTGCTATCTGTATAAACATGGAAATAGCCACACTACTATCTGTATAAACATGGAAATATCTACACCGCCATCTGTATTAACATGGAAATATCTCCTCCGCTATCTGTATAAACATGGAAATATCTACACCGCCATCTGTATAAACATGTAAACACCTACACCACTATCTGTGTATATATTGAAATATCTACACCGCTATCACTATAAACATGGAAATGACAACACCGCTATCTGTATAAACATGGAAATATCTACATGGCTATCTCTATAAACATGGAAATATCTACAACGCCGTCAGAATAAACATGGAAATACCTACACAGTCATCTGTATAAACATGGAAATATCTACACCTTTATCTGTATAAACATTTAAATATCTACACAGCTATCTGTATAAATTTGGAAATATCTACACCGCTGTCTTTATGAACATGGAAATGTCTACACCGCTATCTTTATAAACATGGAAATATCTAAACCGCCATCTCTATAAACATGGAAATAACTACACAGTCATCGGTTTAAAAATGGAAATATCTACACCACTATATGTATAAACATGGAAATATTTACACTGCCATCTGTATAAACATGGAAATATCTACAAAGCCATCTCTATAAACATGGAAATATCTACACTGCTATCTGTATAGACATGGAAATAGCCACAGCGCTCCCTATATAAACATGGAAATATCTACACCTCCATCTGTATAAACATGGAAATATCTACACTGCCATCTCTATACACATGGAAATATGTACACTGCCATCTGTATAATCATGGAAATATCTACACCGCTACCTTTATAAACATGGAAATACCTACACCGCCATCTGTATAAACATGGAAATATCTATACCGCTATCTGTATAAAGATGGAAACATCTACACCGCTATCTTTATAAACATAGAAATACCTACACCGCTATCAATGTAAACTTGGTAATATGTACACCGCTATCTGTGTAAAGATGGAAATATCTACACCGCAATCTGTGCAAAGATGGAAATATCTACACCGCTATCTCTGTAAACATGCAAATGTCTACACTGCTATCTGTATAAACATGGAAATATCTACACCGCTATCTGTTTAAACATGGAAATATCTACACCACGATCTGTATAAACATGGAAATATCTACACCGCTATCTGTATAAACATGGAAATATCTACACCGCTATCTGTGCAAAGATGGAAATATCTACACCGCTATCTCTGTAAACATGCAAATGTCTACACTGCTATCTGTATAAACATGGAAATATCTACACCGCTATCTGTTTAAACATGGAAATATCTACCCCACGATCTGTATAAACATGGAAATATCTACGCCGCAATCTGTATAAACATGGAAATATCTACACCGCTATCTGTATAAACATGGAAACACCAAAACCACTATCTGTGTAAATTTGGAAATATCTACACCGCTATCACTATAAACATGGAAATGACAACACCGCTATCTGTATAAACATGGAAATATCTACATGGCTATCTCTATAAACATGGAAATATCTACAATGCCGTCTGTATAAACATGGAAATACCTACACAGTCATCTGTATAAACATGGAAATATATACACCACTATCTGTAGAAACATGGAAATAACTACACGGCCATCTGTACAAACATGGAAATATCTACACAGCCATCTCTATAAACATGGAAATATCAACACTGCTATCTGTATAAACATGGGAATAGCCACACCGCTATCTGTATAAACAGGGAAATATCTACACTGCCATCTGTAAAAACATGAAAATACCTACACAGTCATCTGTATAAAAACGGAAATATCTACAACTCCATCTGTAGAAACCTGGAAATATCTACACTGCCATCTCTATACACATGGAAATATCTACACTGCCATCTGTATAAACATGGATATATCACCACCGCTATCTCTATTAACATGGAAATAACTACACAGCTATCTGTGTTAACTTGGAAATATCTACATAGCTATCTGTGTAAAGATGGAAATATCTACACCACAATCTGTGGAAAGATGCAAATATCTACACCGCTATCTCTGTAAAACTGGAAATATCTGCACCACTATCTGAATAAACATGGAAATGTCTACACCGATATCTGTATAAAGATGGAAATATCTACACCGCGAGCTGTATAAACTTGGAAATATCTACACCGCAATCTGTATAAACGTGGAAATATCAACACCGCTATCTGTATAAACGTGGAAATATCTACAATGATATCTGTATAAACGTGGAAATATCTACATCGATATCGGTATAAACGTAGAAATACCTCCATCGCTATCTGTATAAACATGGACATATCTACAGTGCTATCTGTATGAACATGGAAATATCTACAACTCTATCTGTATAAACATGGAAATATCTACACTGTTATCTCTATAAACATGGAAATATCTACACCGCCATCTGTATAAACATGCAAACACCTACACAGTCATCTGTATAAACATGGAAATATCTACACCACCATATCTATAAACATGGAAATATCTAAATTGCCATCTGTATACACATGGAAATAACTACAAAGCCATCTGTAGAAACGTGGAAATATCTACACCCCTATCTCTATAAACATGGAAATACCTACACCGCCATCCCTGTAAACTTGGAAATATCTACTCCGCAATCTGTATAAACATGGAAATATCTACACCACCATCTCTATAACCATGGAAATATCTACACCGCTATCTGTATAAACATGGAAATATCTACAACGCTATCTGTGTAAACATGGAAATATCTACACAGCTATCTGTGTAAACTTGGAAATATCTACATAGCAATCTGTGTAAAGATGGAAATATCTACACCACAATCTGTGGAAAGATCCAAATATCTACACCGCTATCTATGTAAACATGGAAATATCTGCACCACTATCTGCATAAACATGGAAATATCTACCCCGCCATCTCTATAAACATGGAAATATCTACCCCGCCATCTCTATAAACATGGAAATATCTACACCGCTATCTGTATAAATATGAAATACCTAAACCGCTATGTCTATAAAAATGGAAATATCTACACTGCTATCTGTATAAACTTGGAAATATCCTCACTGCTATCTCTATGAACATGGATATATCTACACCGCTATCTAAATAAACATGGAAATATCAACACTGCCATGTCTATAAACATGGAATTATTTACACCGCCATCTGTATAAACATGGAATTATCTACACCGCTATCTGTATAAACATGGAAATATCTACACTGCTATCTCTATAAACATGGAAATATCTACACCGCGATCTGTATAAACATGGAAATATCTACACCGTGATCTGTATAAACATGGAAATATCTTCACCACGATCTTTATAAACATGGAAATATCTACACCGCTATCTGTATAAACATGGTAATATCTACACCACCATCTATATAAACATGGAAATATCTACACTGCCATCTGTATAAACATGGAAATATCTACAATGACATCTGTAGAAAGATGGAAATATCTGCACCGCTATCTGTATAAACATGTAAATATCTACACCGCGGTCTGTATAAACATGGAAATATCTACACCACGATCTGTATAAACGTGGAAATATCTACACCGCTATTTGTATAAACATGGAAATATCTACAAAGCTATCTCTACAAACATGGAAATATCTACACCACTATCTGTACAAACATGGAAATATCTACACTGTCATCTGAATAAACATGGAAATATCTAAACTACCGTCTGTGTAAATGTGGAAATACCTACACTGCAATCTGTGAAAAGATGGAAATATCTACACAGCTATTTCTGTAAACATGGAAATATCTACGCTACTATCTGCATAAACATGGAAATATCTACACCGCTATCTGTATAAACATGGAAATATCTACACCGCTATGTGTATTAACGTGGAAACATCTCCATTGCTATCTGTATAAACATGGACATATCTCCACCGCAATCTGTATAAACATGAAAATATCTACACCGTTATCTCTATAAAAATGGAAATATCTACAATGCCTTCTGTACAAACATGGAAATATCTACACAGTTATCTGTGGAAACATGGAAATATCTACACCGCTATCTCTATAAACATGGAAATAACTACACCGCTATCTCTATAAACATGGAAATATCTACAACGCTATCTCCATCAACATGGAAATATATACACCGCCATCTCTTTAAACATGTAGATATCTACAACGCCATCTACATAAACAAGAAAATATCTACACTGCCATCTATACAAACAAGGAATTATCTACACCGCCATCTCTATAAACATGGAAATATCTACACAGTGATCTGTATAAACATGGAAATATGTACAGCACTCCCTGAATGAAGATGGAAATATCTACACCGCTATCTGTAAAAACATGGAAATATCTACACCGCTATCTATATAAACATGGAAATAACTACACCGCTATTTGTATAAACATGGAAATATCTCCACTGCTATCTCTATAAACATCGAAATATCTACACCGCCATCTGTATAAACTTGGAAATACTTACAAAGTTATCTGTATAAACATGGAAATATCTACACCGCCATCTGCATAAACATGGAAATACCTACACATCCATGTGTACATATATGGAAATATCTACACCGCTCTCTATATAAACATGGAAATAACTACACCGCTATCTGTATATACATGGAAATATCTACACCGCCATCTACATATCCATAGAAATATCTGCGCAGCCATCTGTATAAACATGGAAATATCGACACGGTCATCTGTGTATAGATGGAAATATCAACACCGCCATCTGAACAAACATGGAAATATCTGCACCGCTATCTGTATAAACATGTAAATATCTACACCGCGGTCTGTATAAACATGGAAATATCTACACCGCTATCTGTATAAACATGGAAATATATACACCGCTATCTCTATAAACATGGAAATATCTACACCGCTATCTGTATAAACATGGAAATATATACAATGCTATCTGTGTAAACATGGAAATATCTACACAGCTATCTGTGTAAACTTCGAAATATCTACCCAGCTATCTGTGTAAAAATGGAAACATCTACACAGCAATCTGTGCAAAAATGGAAATATCTACACCACTATCTCTGTAAACATGGAAATATCTACACTGCTACCTGTATAAAAATGGAAATATCTACACCGCTCTCTGTATAAACAAGGAAATATCTACACCGCCACCTGTAGAAACATGGAAGTATCTACACCGCAATTTGTATAAATATGGAGATCCCCACACCGCTATCTGTATAAATATGGAAATATCTACACCGCTATCTCTATAAACATGGAAATACCTACACCGCTTTCTCTATAAACATGAAAATATCTACACTGCTATCTCTATATACATGGAAATATCTACACCCCTATGTGTATAAACATGCTAATAACTACACCGCTGTCTGTATAAATGTGGAATTATTTGCACCGCTATCCCTATAAACATGGTAATATCAACACTGCGATCTGTATAAATATGGAAATATCTACACCATGATCTCTATAAACTTGGAAATATCTACACTGTGATCTGTATAAACATGGAAATATCTACACCGTGATCTGTATAAACATGGAAATATCTACACCGTGATCTGTATAAACATGGAAATATCTACACCACCATCTACATATCCATAGAAATATCTGCGCCGCCATCTGTATAAACATGGAAATATCTACACGGTCATCTGTGTATAGATGGAAATATCAACACCGCCATCTGTACAAACATGGAAATATCTACACCGCGGTCTGTATAAACATGGAAATATTTACACCACGGTCTGTATAAACATGGAAATATCAACACCGCTATCTGTATAAACATGGAAATATCTACACCGCTATCTCTATAAACATGGAAATATCCACACCGTGATCTGTATGAACATGGAAATATTTACACGGCTATCTGTATAAACATGGAAATATCTACACTGCTATCTCTATAAACATGGAAATATCTACAATGCCATCTGTAAAAACATGGAAATACCTATACAGTCATCTGTATAAACATGGAAATATCTACACCACCATCTGTATAAACATGGAAATATCTACAATGCCATCAGTATACACATGGAAAAAACCTACACGGCAATCTGTGTATATATGGAAACATCAACACCGCCATCTGTACAAACATTGGAATACCAACACCGCTATCTCTATTAGCATGGAAATATCTACACTGCGGTCTGTATAAACATGGAAATATCTACACCGGTATCTGTATAAACATGGAAATATCTACACCACGATTTGTATAAAGAAGGAAATATCTACACTGCCATCTGTTTAAACATGGAAATATGTACACAAATATCTGTTTATACATGGAAATATCTACACTGCTATCTCTATAAACATGGAAATATCTATACCGCCATCTGTATAAACCTGGAAATACCTATACAGTCATCTGTGTAAATATGGAAATATCTACACCACCATCTGTATAAACATGAAAATATCTACAATGCCATCTGTATACACATGAAAATACCTACATGGCAATCTGTGTATAGATGGAAACATCAACACTGCCATCTGTACAAACATGGAAATATCTACTCTGCTATCTCTATAAACATGGAAATATCTACACTGCAGTCTGTATAAACATGGAAATATCTACACCGGTATCTGTATAAACATGGAAATATCTACACCAGGATCTGTATAAACAGGGAAATATATACACCGCTATCTGTATAAACATGGAAATATCCAAACCGCTATCTCTATAAACATGGAAATATCTACAAAGCCATCTGTATAAACATGGAAATACCTTCACAGCCATGTGTAGGAACATGGAAATATCTACACGGCCATCTATATAAACATAGAAATATCTACACAGCCCTCTGTATAAATATGGAAATATCTGCATAGGCATCTCTATAAACATGGAAATATCTGCACCGCTATCTGTGTAAATATGGAAATACCTACACCGCTGTCTCTATAAACATGGAAATATGTACACCGCTATGTGTATAAACATGGAAATATCTCCACCGCCATCTGTACAAACATGGAAATATCTACACCGCTATCTGTATAAATGTGGAAATATCTACACCGCTATCTGTATTAATATGGAAATATCTACACCGCTATCTGTATAAATAGGGAAATGTCTACACCGCTATCTGTATAACATGGAAATATCTACACTGCCATCTGTATAAACATGGAAATAGCTACACTGTCATCTGTAAAAACCTGGAAATATCTACTCCACCATCTCGATAAACGTGGAAACATCTACACTGACATCTGTATAAATATGGAAATATCTACACCGCCATCTCTATAAACAAGAAAATATCTACACCGCCCTCTCCATAAACATGGAACTATCTACACCGCCATCTGTGCAAAGACGGAAATAACTACACCGCTATCTGTGTAAACATGGAAATATCAACACCGCTATGTGTATATACACGGAAATATCCACACCGCTATCTGTATAAACTGGGAGATATCTACACCGCCATCTGTATAAACATGGAAATATCTACACCGCTATCTGAATAAATATGGAAATATATACAACGCTGTCTGTATAAACATGGAAATATCTGCACTACTAACTGTATAAACATGGAAATATCTACACTGCCATCTGTCTAAATATGGAAATATCTACACAGCCTTCTCTATAAACATGGAAATATCTCCACTGCTATCTGTATAAACATGGAAATAGCCACACAGCTATCTGTATAAACAATGAAATAACTACACCGCCATGTGTAAAAATAAGAAATTATCCTCACAGTCATCTGTATAAACATGGAAATATCTACACCTCCAGCTGTATAAACATGGAAATATCTACACCTCCAGCTGTATAAACATGGAAATATCTACACTTCCATCTGTAAACACATAGAAATATGTACACAGCCATCTGTATAAACATGGAAATATCTACACCGCTATCTCTAAAAACCTGCAAATACCTTCATTGCAATATGTATAAACATGGAAATAACTCCACTGCTATCTGTGTAAAGGTGGAAATATCTACACTGCTCTCTGTATAAACTTGGAAATATCTACACCGCCATCTGTATAAATAAGGCAATATATCCTCCGCTATCTGTATAAACATGGAAATATCTCCACCGCTATCTGTATAAACATGGAAATATCTACACCGATATCTCTATAAACATGGAAATATCTTCACCGCTATCTGCATAAACATGGAAATAGCTACACTGCTATCTGCATAAACATGGAAATATCTACATCGCTATCTGTATAAACTTGGAAATATCTCCACAGATATCTCTATAAAGAAGGAAATATCTACACCTCCTTCAGTATAAACATGGGAAATCTGCACTGCCATCTGTATACACATGGAAAGATCTTGACAGCCATCAGTATAAACATGGAAATATCTACACCGCAATTTCTGTAAACGTGGAAATACGTACATCGCTATGGGTATAAACATGCAAATATCTACACAGCTATCTGCATAAACATGGAAATATATACACGGCTACCTGTACAAACTTGGATATATGGACAACACTATCTGTATAAACATGAAAATATCTACACCGGGATCTGCATAAACATGGAAATATCTGCACAGCTATCTGTATAAACATGGAAATATCTCCACCACTGTCTGTATTAACATGGAAATATATACACCGCAATATGTATAAACATGGAAATATCTACACCGCTATCTGTATAAACATGCGAATGTCTACACCGCTATCTGTATAACATGGAAATACCTACACCGCTATCTGTATAAACATGGAAATATCTACAGCGCTATCTGTAAAAACATTTAAATATCTACACCGCTATCTTTACGGACTTGGAAATATCTACACCGCTATCTGTATAAACATGGAAATATGTACACCGCCATCTGTATAAACATGGAAATATGTACACCACTATCTCTATAAACATGGAAATATCTCCACAGTCATCTATGTAAGCATGGAAATATCTACACCACCATGTCTATAAACATGGAAATATCTACAATGCCATCTGTATACACATGGAAATATCTACACAGCCATCTGTATAAACATGGAAATACCTATACCGCTATCTCTATAAACATGGAAATATCTACACCGCTATCTGTATAAACATGGAAATATCTACTCAGCTATCTGTGTAAACATATAAATATCTACAATGCTATCTGTGTAAACATGGAAATATCTACACAGCTATCTATCTGTGTAAACTTCGAAATATTTACACCGTATCTGGGTAAAGATGGAAATATCTACACCGCAATCTGTGCAAAGTTGGAAATATCTACACAGCAATCTCTGTAAACATGGAAATGTCTAGACCGCTATCTGTATAACATGGAAAAATCTACACAGCCATCTGTATAAACATGGAAATAGCTACACTGTCATCTGTAAAAACATGGAAATATCCACTCCACCATCTCTATAAACATGAAACCTTTACACTGCCATCTCTATGAACATGAAAATATCTACACCGCCATCTCTATAAACATGAAAATATCTACACCGCCCTCTCCATAAACATAGAACTATCTACACCGCCCTCTGTATAAACATGGAAATATCAACACTGCAATCTGTGTAAACCAGGAAATATCTACACTGCCATCTGTATAAAGATGGAAATATGTACACCGCGAGCTGTATAAACATGGAAATATCTACACCGCCATCTCTATAAACATGGAAATATCTACACCGCCATCGGATTAACATGGAAATATCTACACCGCTATCTGTGTAAACATGGAACTATCTACACTACCATCTGTATAAACTTGGAAATATCTACACTGCCATCTCTAGAAAGATGGAAATATCTACATCGCGATCTGTATAAACTTGGAAATTTCTACACCGCTACCTTTGTAAACATGGAAACATCTACTCGGCTATCTGTATAAACGTGGAAATATCTACACCACGATCTGTATAAACATGGAAATATCTACACCACAATCTGTATAAACAAGGAAATATCTACACCGCTATCTGTACAAACATGGAAACATCAACACCTCTGTCTGTATAAACATCGAAATATGTAAACCGCTATCCCTGTAAACATGGAAATGTCTACACTGCTATCTGTAGATACATGGAAATATTTAAACCGCTATCTCTATAAACATGTAAACATCTACAACACTATCTGTGTAAACATGGAAATTTCTACAGAGCTATCTGTGTAAACATGGAAATATCTACACCGCTATCTGTGTAAAGATGGAAATATCTACACCGCAATCTGTGCAAAGATGGAAATATCTACACTGCTATCTGAGTAAACATGGAAATATCTACACCTCTATCAGTATATACATGGAAATATCTACACCGCTATCTGTATAAAATTGGAAATATCTACACCGCCATCTCTATGAACATGGAAATATCTACACTGCCATCTGCATAAACAGGGAAATATCTACACCACTATCTGTATAAATATGGAAATATCTACACCGCTATGTCTGTAAACATGGAAATAGCTACACCGCTATCTGTATAAACATGGAAATATCTACACCGCTATCTCTATAAACTTGGAAATATCTAACATCGCCATTTGTATAAACATGGAAATAGCTACACAGTCATCTGTATAAGCATAGAAGTATCTACACCACCATCACTATAAACATGGAACTATCTACACAGCCATCTGTACACATGGAAATATCTACAAAGCCATGTCTATAAACAAGGAGATATCTACACCTCTATCAGTATAAACATGGAAATATCTAAACCACTATCTTTATAAACATGGAAATATCTACACCGCCATCTGTATAAACGTGCAAATATCGACAGAGTCATCTGTATAAACATGGAAATATCTACACCAACATCTCTATAAACATGGAAATATCTTCGCTTCCAGCTTTATACAAATGGAAATATCTAAGCAGCCATCTGTATAAACATGGAAATATCGACACTGTTATCTCTATAAACATGGAAATATCTACACCGCTATCTGAATAAACATGGAAATATCTACTCCGCTATCTGTGTTAACATGGAAATATCTAAAAGGTTTATGTGGAAACATGGAAATATCTACACAGCTATCTGTGTAAACTTGGAATTATCTACTCCGCTATCTGTGTAAAAATGGAAATATCTGCACTGTAAGCTCTGCAAAGATGTATATATCTACACCGCTATATCTGAAAACATGGAAATATCTACACCGCTATCTTTATAAACATGGAAATATCTACACCGCCATCTTCATAAACATGGAAATATCTACACAGTCATCTGCATAAACATGGAAATATCTACTCCACCATCTCCATAAACATGGAAATATCTACACTGCCATCTGTATACAGTTGGAAATATCTACACAGCCATCTGTATAAACATGGAAATATCCACACTGTCATCTGTGGTAAGATGGAAATATCTACACCACGATCTGTGAACATGGAAATTTCTACAACGTTACCTTTATACACATGGAAATATCTACACAGCCATCTGAATAAACATGGAAATATCTACACCGCTATCTTTATAAACATGAAATACCTACACCGCTCTCTCTATAAATATGGAAATATCTACACTGCAATCTCCATAAACATGGAAATATCTACACTGCCATCTGTATAAAGATGGAAATATCTACACCGCAAGCTCTATAAACATGGAAATATTTACACCGCTATCTCTATAAACATCAACATATCTACACCACTATCTGTATAAACATGGAAATATCTACCAAGTTATCTGTATAAACATGGAAATATCTACAACGCTATATTTGTAAACATGGAAATATCTACACAGCTGTCTGTGTAATCTTGGAAATTTCTACACATCTATCTGTGTAAAGATGGAAATATCTACACCACAATCTGTGCAAAGATGGAAATATCTGCACCGCTATCTCTGTAAACATGGAAATATCTACACCACTATCTGTATAAACATGGAAATATCTACACCGCTATCTGTATAAACAAGGAAATAGTTTCACCACCTCCTGTATAAATATGGAAATATCTACAGAGCCATCTGTATAAACATGGAAATATCTGCACCGCTGTGCGTATAAATATGGAAATATATACACCGCTCTCTCTATAAACACGGAAATATCTACACCGCTATCTTTATCAACATGGAAATATCTAAAATGTTAACTCTATAAACATGGAAAGATCTACACCGCCATCTGTATTAACATGGAAATACGAACAACGCTATCTGTATAAACAAGGAAATATCTAAACCGCTATCTTTATAAACATCGAAATATATTCACAACTATCTCAATAAACATGGAAATGCCTCCACCGCCATCTCTTTACACATGGAAATATCTACGCCGCTATCTCTATAAACCCAGAAATATCTACACCGCCATCTCTATAAACATGGAAATATCTACAACGCCATCTGCATGAACATGGAAATATCTACACTGCTATCTGTATAAACATGGAAATAACTACACTGCCATCTGTAGAAAGATGGAAATATCTACACTGCCATCTGTGGAAAGATGGAAATATCTACACCGCAATCTGTATAAACGTGGAAATATCCACACTGCTACCTTTTAAAAATATGGAAATATCTTCACCGCTATCTGTATAAACATGGAAATATCTACACCACGATTTGTATAAACAAGGAAATATCTCCACCACAATCTGTATAAACATGGAATTACCTACACCGTTTTCTGTGTAAACGTGGAAATATCTACCGTTATCACTATAAACATGGAAATACCTACAACGCTATATCTATAAACATGGAAATATCTACACCGCTATCTTTATAAACATGGAAATATCTACACCGCTATCTGTATACACATGGAAATACCTACAACGCTATCTGTATAAACTGTGTGTACATGGAAATAACTACACCGCTACCTATATAAATATGGAAATATCTAGACCACGATCTGTATGAACATGGAAATATCTACACCACGATCTGTATAAACAAGGAAATATCTCCACCACTGTCTCTGTAAACATGGAAATATCTACACCGCTATGTGTATAAACGTGGAAATATCTACACCGCCATATGTAGAAACATGGAAATACCTACACCGCTATCTGTATAAACATGTAAATATCTACACCACCATCTGTATAAACATGCAATTATCTACTCAGTCATCTGTATAAACATGGAAATATCTACACCATCATCTGTATAAATATGGAAATATCTACACTGCCATCTGAATACACATGGAAATGTCTACACAGCCATCTGTATAAACATGGAAATATCGACACCGCTATCCCAATAAACATGGAAATAACTACACCGCTGTCTCTTTTAACATGGAAATACCTACACCGCCATCTCTATATACATGGAAATATCTACACATCCATCTCTATAAATATGAAAATATCTACAACACCATCTCCAGAAACATGGAACAATCTACACCGCCATCTGTATAAACATGGAAATATCTACACCACTATCTTTATAAACTTGGAAATATCTACACTGTCATCTGTATAAGGATGAAAATATCTACAATGCGAGCTGTATAAACATGGAAATATCTACACCGCTATCTGTATAAACATGGAAATACCAACAACGCTATCTGTATAAACCTGGAAATATCTACACCGCTATCTGTATACATGTGGAAATATCTACAACGCTATCTGCATAAATGTAGAGAATATCTACATTAATATCTGTATAAACGTGGACATATCTCCACCGCTATCTCTATAAGCATGGACATAGCTACACCGCCATCTGTATAAACATGGAAATATCTACAACGATATCGCTATAAACATGGAAATATCTACAACGCTATCTGGGTAAACATGGAAATACCTACAAAGCTATCTGTTTAAACTTTGAAATATCTACACAGCTATCTCTCTAAAGATGGAAATATCTACACCGCAATCTCTGCAAAGATGGAAATATCTACACCGCTATCTCTGTAAATATGGTAATATCTACACCGCTATCTGTATAAACATGGAAATATCTTAACCGCTATCTGTATAAACAAGGAAATATATACACCACCTTCTGTATTAATATGGAATTATCTACACCGCCATCTGAATAAACATGGAAATATATACACAGCTATCTCTATAAACATAGAAATATCTACACCGCCATCAGTATAAACATGGAAATACCTACAAAGTCATGTGTATAAACATGGAAATATCTACCCAGCTATCTGTATAAACATGGAAATATCTACACAGCCCTCTGTAGATACATGGAAATATCTACACCGCTATCTGTATAAACATGGAAATATGTACACCGCTATTTGTATAAACAAGGAAATATCTACACCGCCATCTGTTTAAACATGGAAATATATACACAGACATCTGTTTATACATGGAAATATCTACACCGCTACCTGTATAAACATGCTAATAACTACACCACTATCTGTATAAATGTGGAAATATTTGCACCGCTTTCCCTATAAACATGGTAATATCAACACCGCGATCTGTATAAATAGAGAAATGTCTACACCATGATCTGTATAAACATGGAAATATCTACACCGCGATCTGTATAAACATGGAAATATCTACACCGTGATCTGTATAAACATGGAAATATCTACACCACCATCTCTATAAACATGGAAATATCTACACCCCTATCTGTATAAACATGGAAATATCCACACAGCTATCTCAATGAACATGGAAAAATCAACACCGCTATCTCTATCAACAAGGAAATACCTACACCGCCATCTCTATAAACATGGAAATATCTAAACCGCGATCAGTATAAACATGGAAATATCTTCACCGCAATCTGTATAAACATGGAAATATCTACAAAGCCATGTGCATATACATGGAAATATCTACACCGCTATCTATATAAACATGGAAAGATCTACACCGCTATCTGTATAAACATGGAAATATCTCCACTGCTATCTCTATAAACATCGAAATATCTACACCGCCATCTGTATAAACATGGAAATACTTACAAAGTTATCTGTATAAACATGGAAATATCTACACCGCCATCTGTACAAACATGGAAATATCTACACAGCCATGTGTACATCCATGGAAATATCTACACCGCTCTCTATATAAACATGGAAATAAGTACAGTGCTATCTGCATATACATCTAAATATCTACACCACCATCTGCATATCCATAGAAATACCTGCGCCGCCATCTGTATAAACATGGAAATATCTACACAGTCATCTGTCTATAGATGGAAATATCAACACCGCCATCTGTACAAACATGGAAATATCTGCTCCGCTATCTGTATAAACATGGAAATATCTACACCGCGGTCTGTATAAACATGGAAATATCTACACCGCTATGTGTATAAACATGGAAATATCTACACCGCTATCTCTATAAACATGGAAATATCTACACCGTGATCTGTATAAACATGGAAATATTTACACTGCTATCTGTATAAACATGGAAATTTCTACACCGTTATCTGTATAAATATGGAAATATCTACACCGCTATCTCTATAAACATGGAAATATCTACACCGCCATCTGTATAAACATGGAAATACCTATACAGTCATCTGTGTAAACATGGAAATATCTACACCACCATCTGTATAAACATGGAAATATCTACAATGCCATCTGTCTACACATGGAAATACCTACACGGCAATCTGTGTATAGATGGAAACATCAACACCGCCATCTGTACAAACATGAAAATATCTACACTATCTCTATAAACATGGAAATATCTACACTGCGTTCTGTATAAACATGAAATATCTACAACGGTATCTGTATAAAGATGGAAATATCTACACCACGATCTGTATAAACATGGAAATATATACATCGCTATCTGTATAAACATGGAAATATCTGCACCGCTATCTCTATAAACATGGAAATATCTACAAAGACATCTGTAATCAACGTGGAAATACCTACACAGTCATGTGTAGGAACATTTAAATATCTACACTGCCATCTGTATAAACATAGAAATATCTACACAGCCCTCTGTATAAATAAGGAAATATCTGCATAGGCATCTGTATAAACATGGAAATATCTGCACCGCTATCTCTATAAACATGGGAATACCTACACCGCTGTCTCTTTAAACATGGAAATATGTACACCGCTATGTGTATAAACATGGAAATAACTCCACTGCTCTCTTTATAAACATGGAAATATCTCCACCGTTATCTGTATAAACATGGAAATATCTACAGCGCCATCTCTATAAACATGGAAATATCTACACCGTTATCTGTATAAACATGGAAATACCTACAATACCATCTGTATACACATGGAAATATCTACACAGACATCTGTATAAATATGGAAATATCTACACCGCCATCTGTATAAACATGGAAATATCTACACTGCCATCTGTAGAAAGATGAAAATATCTACACCGCTATCTGTATAAATATGGAAATATCTACACCGCCGTGCCTATAAACATGAAAATATCTACACTGCCATATGTATAAACATGGAAGTAACTACTCCGCCATGTGTATAAACACGGAAATATCTACACCACCATCTGTGTAAACATAGAAATACCTACACCGCTATCTGTATAAACATGGAAATATCTACACCGCCATCTGCATGTCCATGGAAATATCTACACCGCCATCTGTATTAACATGGAAATATCTACAATGCCTTCTGTACAAAAATGGAAATATCTACACAGTCATCTGTAGAAACATGGAAATATCTACACCGCTATCTCTATAAACATGGAAATAACTGCACCGCAATCTCTATAAACATGGAAATATCTACACAGCTATCTACATCAACATGGAAATATACTCACCGCCATCTCTTTAAACATGGAGGTATCTAAAACGCCATCTACATAAACAAGAAAATATCTACACTGCCATCTATATAAACATGGAAATATCTACAGCGCCATCTCTATAAACATTGAAATATCTACACTGCCATCTGTAAAAACATGGAATTATCTACACAGTCATCTGAATAAACATGGAAATATCTAGACCACCATCTGTATAAACATGGAAATACCTACAATACCATCTGTATACACATGGAAATATCTACAAAGACATCTGTATAAAAATGGAAATATCTACACAGCCATCTGAATAAACATGGAATTATCTACACTGCCATCTGTAGAAAGATGGAAATATCTACACCGCTATCTCTACAAATATGGAAATATCTACACCGCCATCTCTATAAACATGAAAATATCTACACTGCCATCTCCATAAAGATGGAAGTATCTACTCCGCCATGTGTATAAACACGGAAATATCTACACCACCATCTGTGTAAACATGGAAATATCTACACCGCTATCTGAATAAACTTGGAAATATCTACACCGCCATCTGCATGTCCATGGAAATAAATACGCCGCCATCTGTATAAACATGGAAATATCTGCACGGCCATCTGCGTATAGATGGAAATATCAACAACGCCATCTGTACAAGCATGGAAATATCTACACCGCTATCTCTATAAACATGGAAATATCTGCACTGCCATCTGTAAAAACATGGAAATACCTATACAGTCATCTGTATAAACATGGAAATATCTAAAATGCCATCTGTATGCACATGGAAATATCTACACAGCCATCTGTATAAACATGTAAATATCTACACTGCTATCTCTATAAACATGGAAATATCTACACCTCCATCTCTATAAACATGAAAATATCTACACTGCCATCTCCATAAACATGGAACTAACTACTCCGCCATCTGTATAAACATGGAAACATCTACACCGCCATCTGTGTGAATAAGGAAATATCTACAATGCCATCTGTATAAAGATATAAATATCTGCACCGCGAGCTGTATGAACATGGAAATATCTATATCGCTATCTGTATAAACGTGGAAATACCAACACCGCTATCGGTATAAACCTGGTAATATCTACAACGCCATCTATATAAACATGGAAATATCTACACCGCTATGTCTATAAACATGGAAATACCTACACCACTATCTCTATAAACATGGAAATATCTACACCGCTATCTGTATAAACATGGAAATATCTACACCGCTATCTGTATAACCATGGAAATATCTACACCGCGATCTGTATAAACATGGAAATATCTTCACCACGATCTGTATAATCATGGAAATATCTACACCGCTATCTGTATAAACATGATAATATCTACACCACCATCTATATAAACATGGAAATATCTACACAACCATCTGTATAAACATGGAAATATCTACAATGCCATCTGTAGATAGATGGAAATATCTACACCGCAATCTGTGTAAACATGGAAATATCTACACCGATATCGGTAAAAACATGGAAATATCTACACCGCTATCTGTATAAACATGGAAATATCTACACCGCGATCTGTGTATATATGGAAATATCTACACTGCGATCTGTATAAACATGGAAATATCTTCATCGCTATCTGCATAAACATGGAAATACCTACAAAGTCATCTGTATAAACATGGGAACATCTACACAGCCATGTGTATAAACATGGAAATATCTACACGGCCATCTGTATATACATGGAAATATCAACAGCGCTATCTGTATAAACATGGAAATAACTACACCGCTATTTGTATAAACAAGGAAATATGTACACCGTGATCTGTATAAACATGGAAATACCTACACCGCTATTTGTATAAACAAGGAAATATCTACACCGCCATCTGTTTAAACATGGAAATATATACACAGACATCTGTTTATACATGGAAATATCTGCACCGCTATCTGTATAAACCTGTTAATAACTACACCGATATCTGTATAAATATGGAAATATTTGCACCGCTATCCCTATAAACATGGTAATATCAACACCGCGATCTGTATAAACATGGAAATATCTACACCATGATCTGTATAAACATGGAAATATCTGCACCACGATCTGTATAAACATGGAAATATATACACCGCTATCTGTATAAACAAGGAAATATCTGCACCGCTATCACTATAAACATGGAAATATCTACAAAGCCATCTGTATAAACATGGAAATACCTACACAGTCATGTGTAGGAACATGGAAATATCTACACTGCCATCTGTATAAACATAGAAATATCTACACAGCCCTCTGTATAAATATGGAAATATCTGCATAGGCATCTGTAGAAACATGGAAATATCTGCACAGCTATCTGTATAAACATGGAAATACCTACACCGCTGTCTCTATAAACATGGAAATATGTACACCGTTATGTGTATAAACATGGAAATATCTCCACTGCTGTCTGCATAAACATGGAAATATCTCCACCATTATCTGTATAAACATGGAAATATCTTCAGCGCCATCTCTATAAACATTGAAATATCTACACTGCTATCTGTAAAAACATGGAAATATCTACACAGTCATCTGAATAAACATGGAAATATCTACACCACCATCTGTATAAACATGGAAATACCTACAATACCATCTGTATACACATGGAAATATCTACACAGACATCTGTATAAATATGGAAATATCTACACCGCCAGCTGTATAAACATGGAAATATCTACACTGCCATCTGTAGAAAGATGGACATATCTACACCGCTATCTCTATAAATATGGAAATATCTACACCGCCATCTCTATAAACATGAAAATATCTACAATGCCATCTCCATAAAGATGGAAGTATCTACTCCGCCATGTGTATAAACACGGAAATATCTGCACCACCATCTGCGTAAACATGGAAATATCTACACCGCTATATGTATAAACATGGAAATATCTACACCGCCATCTGCATGTCCATGGAAATATCTACGCCGCCATCTGTACAAACATGGAAATATCTACACCGCTATCTCTATAAACATGGAAATATCTGCAATGCCATTTGTAAAAACATGGAAATACCTATACAGTCATCTGTATAAGCATGGAAATATCTACAATGCCATCTGTATACACATGGAAATATATACACAGCCATCTGTATAAACATGTAAATATCTACACTGCTATCTCTGTAAACATGGAAATATCTACACCGCCATCTCTATAAACATGAAAATATCTACACTGCCATCTCCATAAACATGGAACTAACTACTCCGCCATCTGTATAAACATGGAAACATCTACACCGCCATCTGTGTGAATAAGGACATATCTACAATGCCATCTGTGTAAAGATATAAATATCTGCACCGCGAGCTATATAAACATGGAAATATCTACATCGCTATCTGTATAAACGTGAAAATACCAACACCGCTATCGGTATAAACATGGAAATATCTACAACGCCATCTATATAAACATGGAAATATCTATATCGCTATCTCTATAAACATGGAAATATCTACAACGCCATCTATATAAACATGGAAATATCTATATCGCTATGTCTATAAACATGGAAATACCTACACCGCTATCTCTATAAACATGGAAATATCTACACCGCAATCTGTATAAACATGGAAATATCTACACCGCTATCTGTATAAACATGGAAATATCTACACCGCGATCTGTATAAACATGGAAATATCTCCACCGCTATCTCTATAAACATGCAAATATCTTCACCACGATCTGTATAAACATGGAAATATTTACACCGCTATCTGTATAAACATGGAAACTTCTAAACCGTTATCTGTATAAATATGGAAATATCTACACCGCTATCTCTATAAACTGCGAAATATCAACACCACCATCAGTATAAACATGGAAATACCTACACAGTCATCTGTGTAAACATGGAAATATCTACACCACCATCTGTATAAACTTGGAAATATCTACACTGCCATCTGTATAGACATGGAAATACCTACACGGCAATGTGTGTATATATGAAACATCAACACCGCCATCTGTACAAACATGGAAATATCTACACTGCTATCTCTATAAACATGGAAATATCAACACTGCGGTCTGTATAAACATGGAAATATCTACACCGGTATCTGTATAAACATGGAAATATCTGCACCACGATCTGTATAAACATGGAAATATATACACCGCTCTCTGTATAAACAAGGAAATATCTGCACCGCTATCACTATAAACATGGAAATATCTACAAAGCCATCTGTATAAACATGGAAATACCTACACAGTCATGTGTAGGAACATGGAAATATCTACACTGCCATCTGTATAAACATAGAAATATCTACACAGCCCTCTGTATAAATATGGAAATATCTGCATAGTCATCTGTAGAAACATGGAAATATCTGCACAGCTATCTGTATAAACATGGAAATACCTACACCGCTGTCTCTATAAACATGGAAATATGTACACCGTTATGTGTATAAACATGGAAATATCTCCACTGCTGTCTGCATAAACATGGAAATAACTCCACCGTTATCTGTATAAACATGGAAATATCTACAGCGCCATCTCTATAAACATTGAAATATCTACACTGCCATCTGTAAAAACATGGAAATATCTACACAGTCATCTGAATAAACATGGAAATATCTACACCACCATCTGTATAAACATGGAAATACCTACAATACCATCTGTGTACACATGGAAATATCTACACAGACATCTGTATAAATATGGAAATATCTACACCGCCAGCTGTATAAACATGGAAATATCTACACTGCCATCTGTAGAAAGATGGACATATCTACACCGCTATCTCTATAAATATGGAAATATCTACACCTCCATCTCCATAAACATGAAAATATCTACAATGCCATCTCCATAAAGATGGAAGTATCTACTCCGCCATGTGTATAAACACGGAAATATCTGCACCACCATCTGTGTAAACATGGAAATATCTACACCGCTATATGTATAAACATGGAAATATCTACACCGCCAACTGCATGTCCATGGAAATATCTACGCCGCCATCTGTACAAACATGGAAATATCTACACCGCTATCTCTATACACATGGAAACATCTGCAATGCCATTTGTAAAAACATGGAAATACCTATACAGTCATCTGTATAAGCATGGAAATATCTACAATGCCATCTGTATACACATGGAAATATATACACAGCCATCTGTATAAACATGTAAATATCTACACTGCTATCTCTGTAAACATGGAAATATCTACACCGCCATCTCTATAAACATGAAAATATCTACACTGCCATCTCCATAAACATGGAACTAACTACTCCGCCATCTGTATAAACATGGAAACATCTACACTGCCATCTGTGTGAATAAGGACATATCTACAATGCCATCTGTGTAAAGATATAAATATCTGCACCGCGAGCTGTATAAACATGGAAATATCTACATCGCCATCCGTATAAACGTGGAAATACCAACACCGCTATCGGTATAAACATGGAAATATCTACAACGCCATCTATATAAACATGGAAATATCTATACCGCTATGTCTATAAACATGGAAATACCTACACCGCTATCTCTATAAACATGGAAATATCTACACCGCAATCTGTATAAACATGGAAATATCTACACCGCTATCTGTATAAACATGGAAATATCTACACCGCGATCTGTATAAACATGGAAATATTTACACCGTGATCTGTATAAACATGGAAATATCTACACCGCCATCTCTATAAACATGGAAATATCTACACCCCTATCTGTTTGAACATGGAAATATCCACACCGCTATCTCTATAAACATGGAAAAATCAACACCGCTATCTCTATGAACATGGAAATATCTACACAGCCATCTCTATATACTTGGAAATATCTACACCGCGATCAGTATAAACGTGGAAATATCTACACCGCTATCTGTATAAACATGGAAATATCTCCATTGCTATCTCTATAAACATGGAAATATCTTCACCGCCATCTGTATAAACATGGAAATACTTACAAAGTTATCGGTATAAACATGGAAATATCTACACCGCCATCTGTATAAACATGGAAATATCTACACAGCCATGTGTATATACATGGAAATATCTACACCGCTATCTATATAAACATGGAAATAACTACACCGCTATCTGTATAAAAATGGAAATATCTACACCGCCATCTACATATCCATAGAAATATCTGTGCCGCCGTCTGTATAAACATGGAAATATCTACACGGTCATCTGTGTATAGATGGAAATATCAACACCGCCATCTGTACAAACATGGAAATATCTGCACCGCTATCTGTATAAACATGGAAATATCTAAACCGCGGTCTGCATAAACATGGAAATATCTACACCGCTATCTGTGAAAACATGGAAATATCTACACCTCTATCTCTATAAACATGGAAATATCTACAAAGCCATCTGTATAAACATGGAAATACCTACACAGTCATGTGTAGGAACATGGAAATATCTACACTGCCATCTGTATAAACATGGAAATATCTACACAGCCCTCTGTATAAATATGGAAATATCTGCATAGGCATCTGTATAAACTTGGAAACATCTGCACCGCTATCTGTATAAACATGGGAATACCAACACCTCTGTCTCTATATACATGGAAATATGTACACCGCTATGTGTATAAACATGGAAATATCTCCACTGATGTCTGTATAAACATGGAAATATCTACACCGCTATCTGTAAAAACATGGAAATATCTACACAGATATCTCTATAAACACGGAAATACCTAAACCGCCATCTGTATAAACATGGAAATACCTACAAAGTCATCTGTATAAACATGGAATATCTGCACAGCTATCTGTATAAACATGGAAATACCTATACCGCTGTCTCTATAAACATGGAAATATGTACACCGCTATGTGTATAAACATGGAAATATCTCCACTGCTGTCTGCATAAACATGGAAATATCTACAGCGCCATCTCTATAAACATTGAAATATCTACACTGCCATCTGTAAAAACATGGAAATATCTACACAGTCATCTGAATAAACATGGAAATATCTACACCACCATCTGTATAAACATGGAAATACCTACAATACCTTCTGTATACACATGGAAATATCTACACAGACATCTGTATAAATACGGAAATATCTACACCACCAACTGTATAAACATGGAAATATCTACACTGCCATCTGTAGAAAGATGGACATACCTACACTGCTATCTCTATAAATATGGAAATATCTACACCTCCATCTCTATAAACATGAAAATATATACACTGCCATCTCCATAAAGATGGAAGTATCTACTCCGCCATGTGTATAAATACGGAAATATCTACACCACCATCTGTGTAAACATGGAAATATCTACACCGCGATCTGTATAAACATGGAAATATCTACACCGCTATTTGTATAAACAAGGAAATATCTACACCGTGATCTCTATAAACATGGAAATATCTACACCGCTATTTGTATAAACAAGGAAATATCTACACCGCTATCTGTATAAGCATGGAAATAACTACACCGCTATTTGTATAAACAAGGAAATATCTACACCGTGACCTGTATAAACATAGAAATATCTACACCGCTATTTGAATAAACATGGAAATATCTACACCGCCATCTGTTTAAACATGTTAATACATACACAGACATCTGTTTATACATGGAAATATCTACAACGCTATCTGTATAAACATGCTAATAACTACACCGCTATCTGTATAAATCTGGAAATATTTGCACCGCTATCCCTATAAAGATGGTAATATCAACACCGCGATCTGTATAAACATGGAAATATCTACACCATGATCTGTATAAACATGGAAATATCTACACCGCAATGTGTATAAACATGGAAATATTTACACCGTGATCTGTATAAACATGGAAATATCTACACCGCCATCTCTATAAACATGGAAATATCTACACCCCTATCTGTATGAACATGGAAATATCCACACCGCTATCTCTATAAACATGGAAAAATCAACACCGCTATCTCTATGAACATGGAAATATCTGCACCGCCATCTCTATATACATCGAAATATCTACACCGCGATCACTATAAACGTGGAAATATCTACACCGCTATCTGTATAAACATGGAAATATCTCCATTGCTATCTCTATAAACATGGAAATATCTTCACCGCCATCTGTATAAACATGGAAATACTTACAAAGTTATCGGTATAAACATGGAAATATCCACACCGTCATCTGTATAAACATGGAAATATCTACACAGCCATGTGTATATACATGGAAATATCTACACCGCTATCTATATAAACATGGAAATAACTACACCGCTATCTGTATAAAAATGGAAATATCTACACCGCCATCTACATATCCATAGAAATATCTGTGCCGCCGTCTGTATAAACATGGAAATATCTACACGGTCATCTGTGTATAGATGGAAATATCAACACCGCCATCTGTACAAACATGGAAATATCTGCACCGCTATCTGTATAAACATGGAAATATCTAAACCGCGGTCTGCATAAACATGGAAATATCTACACCTCTATCTCTATAAACATGGAAATATCTACAAAGCCATCTGTATAAACATGGAAATACCTACACAGTCATGTGTAGGAACATGGAAATATCTACAATGGCATCTGTATAAACATGGAAATATCTACACAGCCCTCTGTATAAATATGGAAATATCTGTGTAGGCCTCTGTATAAACATGGATATATCTGCACCGCTATCTGTATAAACATGGCAATACCAACACCTCTGTCTCTATATACATGGAAATATGTACACCGCTATGTGAATAAACATGGAAATATCTCCACTCATGTCTGTATAAACATGGAAATATCTACACCGCGATCTGTATAGACATGGAAATATCTACACCGCTATCTGTACAAACATGGAAATATCTACACAGCTATCTCTATAAACATGGAAATACCTACACCGCCATCTGTATAAACATGGAAATACCTACAAAGTCATCTGTATAAACATGGAAATATCTACACAGCTATCTGTATAAACATGGAAATACCTACACCGCCATCTCTATAAACATGGAAATATCTACACCGCGATCAACAAAAACATGGAAATATCTACAACGCTATCTGTATAAACATGGAAATCTCTCCACTGTTATCTCTATAAACATCGAAATATCTTTTATACCGCCATCTGTATAAAAACGGAAATACTTACAAAGTTATCTGCATAAACATGGAAATATCTACACCGCCATCTGTATAAACATGGAAAGATATACACAGCCATGTGTGTATACATGGAAATATCTACAATGCTATCTATAAAAACATGGAAATAACTACACCGCTATCGGTATAAACATGTAAATATCTACAACGCCATCTATATAAACATGGAAATATCTACACCGCCATCTGCATGTCCATGGAAATATCTACGCCGCCATCAGTATAAACATGGAAATATCTACACGGCAGTCTGTGTAAAAACATGGAAATACCTATACAGTCATCTGTATAAGCATGGAAATATCTACAATGCCATCTGTATACACATGGAAATATATACACAGCCATCTGTATAAACATGTAAATATCTACACTGCTATCTCTTTGAACATGGAAATATCTACACCGCCATCTCTATAAACATGAAAATATCTACACTGCCATCTCCATAAACATGGAACTAACTACTCCGCCATCTGTATAAACATGGAAACATCTACACCGCCATCTGTGTGAATAAGGACATATCTACAATGCCATCTGTATAAAGATATAAATATCGGCACCGCGAGCTTTATAAACATGGAAATATCTACATCGCTATCTGTATAAACGTGGAAATAGCAACACCGCTATCGGTATAAACATGGAGATATCTACAACGCCAGCTATATAAATATGGAAATATCTATAACGCTATGTCTATAAACATGGAAATACCTACACCGCTATCTCTATAAACATGGAAATATCTACACCGAGATCTGTATAAACATGGAAATATCTACACCGCTATCTGTATAAACATGGAAATATCTACACCGTGATCTGTATAAACATGGAAATATCTACACCAAGATCTGTATAAACATGGAAATATCTTCAACACGATCTGCATAAACATGGAAATATCTTCACCGCTCTCTGTATAAACATGGTAATATCTACACCACCATCTATATAAACATGGAAATATCTACACAACCATCTGTATAAACAAGGAAATATCTACAATGCCATCTGTAGAAAGATGGAAATATCTACACCGCAATCGGTGTAAACATGGAAATATCTACACCGCGGTCTGTAAAAACATGGAAATATCTACACCGCTATCTGTATAAACATGGAAATATCTACACCGCGATCACATGGAAATATCTACAACGCGATCTGTATAAACTTGGAAATATCTAAATCGCGATCTGTATAAACATGGAAATATCTACACAGCTATCTCTATAAACATGGAAATATCTACACCGCCATCTGTATAAACATGGAAATACCTACAAAGTCATCTGTATAAAGATGGAAACATCTACACAGCCATCTGTATAAACATGGAAATATCTACAAAGCCATTTGTATATACGTGGAAATATCTACACTGCTATCTGTATAAACATGGAAATAACTACACCGCTATTTGTATAAACAAGGAAATATCTACCCCGTGATCTGTATAAACATGGAAATATCTACACCGCTATTTGTATAAACAAGGAAATATCTACACCGGTTTCTGTATTAGCATGGAAATAACTACACCGCTATTTGTATAAACAAGGAAATATCTACACCGTGATCTGTATAAACATGGAAATATCTACACCGCCATCTGTATAAACATGGGAATACCTACAAAGTCTTCTGTATAAACATGGAAATATCTACACCGCCATCTGTATAAACATGGAAATATCTACACAGCTATCTGTGTAAACTTGGAAATATCTACACCGCTATCTGGGTAAATTTGGCAATACCTACAGTGCAATCTGTGCAAACATGGAAATATCTACACCGCTATCTCTGTAAACATGGAAATATCTACACCGCTATCTGTATAAACATGGAAATATCTACACTGCCTTCTGTATAAACATGGAAATATCCACAGCGCCATCTGTATAAACATGGAGATATCTACACCGCTATCTGTACACTCATGGAAATATCTAAACAGCCATCTGTATAAACATGGAAATATCTACACCGCTATCTCTATAAACATGGAAATGTCTACATCGCTCTCTGTATAAACAGGGAAATATCTGCACCGCTATCTCTATAAACATGGAAATATCTACCCCTCTATCTGTATAAACATGGAAATATCTACACCGCTATCTGTATAAACTTGGAAATATCTACAACGCTATCTGTGTAAACATGGAAATATCTACACAGCTATCTGTGTAAACTTGGAAATATCTACACAGCTATCTGTGTAAAAATGGAAATATCTACACTGCCATCTGTGCAAAGATTGAAATATCTACACTGATATCTCTGTAAACATGGATATATCTACACCGCTATCCATATAAACACGGAAATATCTATACTGCTGTATCTATAAACATGGAAATATCTCCACCACTATCTGTATAAACATGAAAATATCTACACCGCTATCTGTGTAATCATGGACATATCTACACCGCAGTCTGTATAAACATGGAAATATCTACAACGCTATGGGTGTAAACATGGAAATATCTACACAGCTATCTGTGTAAACTTGGAAATATCTACACAGATATCTGCGTAAACATGGAAATATCTACACGGCAATCTGTGCAAAGATGGAAATAACTACACCGCTATCTCTGTAAAAATGGAAATATCTTCACCGCTACCTGTATAAACATGGAAATATCTACACCACTGTCTGTATAAACAAGGAAATATCTACACCGCCATCTGTAGAAACATGGAAATATCTACAGCGCTATCTGCATAAATGTGGAAATATCTACACCGCTATCTCTATAAACATAGAAATACCTACACCGCTTTCTCTATAAACATGGAAATACCTACACTGCAATCTCTATATACATGGAAATATCTACACCGCCATCTCTATAAACATGGAAACATCTACACCGCCATCTTCAGAAACATGGATGTATCTACACCGCCATCTGTAAAAACATGGAAATATCTACACCACTATCTGTATAAACATGGAAACATCTTCACTGCTGTCTGTATAAACTTGGAAATACCTACACGGCCATCTGTATAAAAATGGAAATATCTACACCGCAATCTGTATAAATATGGAAATACCAACACCGCTATCTCTACGGACATGGAAATATCTACACCGATTTCTGTATAAACATGGAAATATCTACACTGCCATCTGTATAGAGATGGAAATATCTACACCACGAGCTGTATAAAGATGGAAATATCTACAACGCTATCTCTATAAACATGGAAATAGCAACACCGCTATCTGTATAAACATGGAAATATCTACACCGCTATCTCTATAAATATGAAAATAGTTACACCACCATCTCTATAAACATGGATATATTTACACCGCTATCTCTCTAAACATAGAAATAACTACACCGCCATCTCTATAAACATGGAAATATCTACACCGCCATCTGCACAAACATGGAAATATCTACACAGACATCTGTATGAACATGGAAATATCTACACTGCCATCTGTATAAACTTGGAAATATCTACACTGACAACTTTAGAAATATGGAAATATCTACAAAGCGATCTGTATAAACATGGGAAATTCTACACCGCTATCTGTATAAACATGGAAATATCTACACTGCTATCTGTATCAACATTAAAATAACTACACCGCAATATGTATAAACATGGAAATATCTACAATGCTATCTCTGTAAACATGGAAATATCCTCACAGGTATCTGTGTAAACTTGGAAATATCTACACCGCTATCTGTGTAAATTTGGCAATAACTACAGCGCAATCTGTGCAAAGATGGAAATATCTACACCGCTATCTCTGTAAACATGGAAATATCTACGCTGCTATCTGTATAAACATGGAAATATCAACATTGCCATCTCTATAAACATGGAAATATCTACAGAGCCATCTGTAAAAACATGGAAATATCTACATCGTCATCTGTATACACATGGAAATATCTAACGAGCCATCTGTATAAACATGGAATTATCTACATTTCTATCTCTATATACAAGGAAATATCTACACCGCTATCTGTGTAAACTTGGAAATATCTACACAGCTATCTGTGTAAACATGGAAATATCTACATCGCTATCTGTATAAACAGGGAAATATCTCCACCGGTATCTGTATAAACATGGAAATATCTACACCGCTATCTGTATAAACAGGGAAATATCTCCACCAGTATAAACATAGAAATACCTACACTGCAGTCTGTATAAACATGGAAATATCTACACAGGTATCTATATAAACATGGAAATATCTACACAACGATCTGTATAAACATGGAAATATTTACACCGCTATCTGTATAAACCTAGAATTATCTACACTGCTATCTCTATAAATATGGAAATATCTACACCACCATCTGTATAAACATGGAAATAACTACACAGTCATGTGTAGGAACATGGAAATAACTACAACACCGTTTGTATGAAGATGGAAATATCTACAACGTTATCTGTATAAACATGGAAATATCTACACAGAGATCTGTATAAAGTTGGAAATATGTAGAGCACTCTCTGAATAAAGATGGAAATATCTACACCGCTATCTTTAAAAACATGGAAATATCTACACCACTATCTGTATAAATATGGAAATACTTATATCGCTATCTCATTAAACGTGGAAATATCTACATCGCTATCTCTATAAACATGGAAATATCTATACCGCCATCTGTATTAACATGGAAATATCTACACAGTCATCTGTATAAATCTGGCAATATCTACACTGTCATCTGTATAAAACTGGAAATATCTACAGAGAACTCTGTCTAAACATGGAAATATCGGCACAGCCATCTGTGTAAACATGGAAATATCTACACCGCTATCTGTATAAACATGGAAATATCTATGCCGCTATATGTATTAACGTGGAAATACCTCCATTGCTATCTGTATAAACATGGACATATCTCCATCACAATCTGCATAAACATGAAAATATCCACACCGCTATCTCTATAAACATGGAAATATCTACACTGCCATCTGAACAAACATGGAAATATCTACACAGTCTTCTATAGAAATATGGAAATATCTACACCGCTATCTCTATAAACATGGAAATAACAACACCGCTATCTCTATAAACATGGAAATATATAGACGGCCATCTGTATAAACATGGAAATAGCTACACAGTCATCTGTATAAACATGGAAATATCTACACCACTATCTGTATAAACATGGATATATCAACACCAACATCTGTAAAAACATGGAAATATCTACACAGTCATGTGTATAAACATGGAAATATCTACACCTCCATCGCTTTAAACATGGAAATATCTACACTATCATCTGCATAAACGTGGAAATATCTACAACGCTATCTATATAAACATGGAAATACCTACACCGCAATCTGCATAAACATGGAAATATCTACACCGCTATCTGTATAAGGATGGAAATACCTACACCACTATCTTTATAAATATGGAAATATCTACACCGCTCTCTCTATATACTTGGAATTGTCTACTCCGCTATCTGTATAAACATGGAAATATCTACACAGTCGTGTGTATAAACCTGGAAATATCTACACTGTCATCTATACAAACATGGAAATATCTACAGAGATCTCTGTATAAACATGGAAATATCGGCACAGCCATCTGTATAAACATGGAAATAACTACACCACTATGTGTATAAACATGGAAATATCTACACCGCTATGAGTATTCACGTGGAAATATCTCCATTGCTATCTGTATAAACATGGACATATCTCCACCGCAATCTGTATAAACATGAAAATATCTACACCGCTATCTCTATAAACATGGAAATATCTACACTGCCATCTGTACAAACATGGAAATATCTACAAGTCTTCTGTAGAAATATGGAAATATCTAAACCGCTATCTCTATAAACATGGAAATAACGACACCGGTATCTCTATAAACATGGAAATATCTACACAGCTATGTCCATCAACATGGAAACATATACACCGCCATCTCTTTAAACATGGAGATATCTACAACGCCATCTACATAAACAAGAAAATATCTACATGGCCATCCATATAAACATGGAAATATCTACACCACCATCTCTATGAACATGGAAATATCTACACTGCCATTTGTAGAAAGATGGAAATATCTACACCGCCATCTGTATAAACGTGGAAATATCTACACCGCTATCTATATAAACATGGAAATATCTACACCGCTATCTGTATAAACATGGAAATACCTACACTGCGGTCTGTATAAACATGGAAATTTCTACACCGGAATCTGTATAAACATGGAAGTATCTACACCACGATCTGTATAAACATGGAAATATTTACACCGCTATCTGTATAAACATGGAAATATCTAGACCGCTATCTCTATAAACATGGAAATATCTACAAAGCCATCTGTATAAACATGGAAATACCTATACAGTCATGTGTAGGAACATGGAAAAATCTACACTGCCATCTGTATAAACATGGAAATATTTACAGAGCCCTCTGTATAAATATGGAAATATCTGCATAGGCATCTGTATAAACATGGAAATATCTGAACCGCTATCTGTATAAACATGGAAATATCTACACTGCTGTCTCTATAAACATGGAAATATGTACACTGCTATGTGTATAAACATGGAAATATCTCCACTGCTGTCTGTATAAACATGGAAATATCTACAAAGTGATCTGTATAAACATGGAAATATCTACACAGCTATATGTATAAACATGGAAATATTTACACCGCTATCTGTATAAACATGGAAATATCTACACCGCTATCTCTATAAACATGGAAATATCTACAAAGCCATCTGTGTAAACATGGAAATACCTATACAGTCATGTGTAGGAACATGGAAAAATCTACACTGCCATCTGTATAAACATGGAAATATTTACAGAGCCCTCTGTATAAATATGGAAATATCTGCATAGGCATCTGTATAAACATGGAAATATCTGAAACGCTATCTGTATAAACATGGAAATATCTACACTGCTGTCTCTATAAACATGGAAATATGTACACTGCTGTGTGTATAAACATGGAAATATCTCCACTGCTGTCTGTATAAACATGGAAATATCTACAAAGTGATCTGTATAAACATGGAAATATCTACACTGCTATCTGTATAAACATGGAAATATCTACACCGCTATCTCTATAAACATGGAAATACCTACACCGCCATCTGTATAAACATGGAAATACCTACACCGCTATCTGTATAAACATGGTAATATCAACATGGCTATCTCTATAAACATTGAAATATCTACACCGCCATCTGTATAAACATCGAAATACCTACACAGTCATCTATATAAACATGGAAATATCTACACCACTATCTGTATACACATGTTAATATCTACAATGCTATCTGTGTAAACATGGAAATATCTACACAGCTATCTGTGTAAACATGGAAATATGTACACCGCTATCTTTGTAAAGATGGGAATATCTATACGGCAGTCTGTGCAAATATGGAAATATATACACCGCTACCCCTGTAAACATGGAAATATCTACACTGCTATCTGTATAAACATGGAAATGACCACACCACTATCTCTATAAACATGGAAATCTCTAAACCGCCATCAGTATTCACATGGAAATACCTACACAGCCATCTGTATAAACATGGAAATATCGACACTGCTATCTATATAAACATGGAAATACCTACACCTCCATCTCTATAAACATGAAAATAACTACACTGCGATCTCCATAAACATAGAACAATCTACACCGCCATCTGTATAAACATGGAAATATGTATATTGCTATCTGTGTAAAAATGGAAATATCTACACCGTCATCTGTATGAACATGGAAATATCTACACCGCAATATGTGCAAAGTTGGAAATATCTACTACGCTATCTCTGTAAACATGGAAATATCTACACCGCTATCTGTATAAACATGGAAATACCTACACCGCTATCTGTATAAACATGGAAATATCTACACCGCCATCTGTATAAATATAGAAACACCTACAACGCCATCTGTATAAACATGGCAATATCTACACCGCTATCTCTATAAACATGGAAATATCTACACCGACATCTGTATAAACATGCAAATATCTACACAGTCATCTGTATAAGCATGGAAATATCTACACCACCAGCTCTATAAACATGGAAATATCTCCACTGCCATCTGAATACACATGGAAATATCTACACCGCTATCTCTATAAACATGGAAGTATCTACACCGCTATCTGTATAAACATGGAAAAATCTACTCAGCTATCTGTGTAAACATGGAAATATCCACAATGCTATCTCTATAAACATAGAAATATCTACACCACCATCTCCATATACATGGAAGTATCTACACTGCCATCTGCAAAAACATGGAAATATCTACAGGGCCATCTTAGTAAACATGGTAATATCTACACCGCCATCTGTATAAACATGGAAATATCTTGCCTGCCGTCAGTAGAAAGATGGAAATATCTACACCGCGATCTGTATAAACATGGAAATTTCTACACCGCTACCTTTGTAAACATGGAAATATCTTCTCCGCTATCTGTATAAACATGGAAATAACTACACCACGATCTGTATAAACAGGGAAATATCTACAGCACTATCTGTATAAACAAGGAAATATCTGCACCGCTATCTGTATAAACAAGGAAATATTTACACTGTTATCTGTATAAACATTTAAATATGTACACCACTATCCCTGTAAACATGGAAATGTCTACACTGCTAACTGTAGATACATGGAAATATCTAAACTGCTATCTCTATAAACATGGAAATATCTACAACGCTATCTGTGTAAACATGGAAATATCTACAGAGTTATCTGTGTAAACATGGAAATATCTACACCGCTATCTGTGTAAAGATCGAAATATCTACACCGCAATCTGTGCAAAGATGGAAACATCTACACCACTATCTGTATAAATATGGAAATATCTACACCACCATGTCTATAAACACGGAAATATCTACACCGCCATCTGTATAAACATGGAAATATCTACACAGCCATCTGTATAAACAGGGTAATATCTACACAGTCATCTGTATAAGCATGGAAATACCTACACCGCCATCACTATAAATATGGAAATATCTACACCGCTATCTGTGTAAAGATCGTAATATCTACACCACAATCTGTGCAAAGATGGAAATATCTACACCGCTGTCTGTGTAAACATGGAAATATCTACACTGCTCTCTGTATAAACATGGAAATATCTACACCACTATCTGTATAAACATGGAAATATCTAAACCATCTCTATGAATACGGAAATATGAACACCACCATCTGTATAAACATGGAAATATCTACACAGTCATCTGTATAAACATGGAAATATCTCAACCACCATGTCTATAAACACGGAAACATCTACACCGCCATCTGTATAAACATGGATATATTTACACAGCCATCTGTATAAACATGGAAATATCTAAACAGTCATCTGTATAAGCATGGAAATATCTACACCATTATCTCTATAAACATGGAAATACCTACACCGCCATCACTATAAAAATGGAAATATCTACACCCCAATCTCTATAAACATAGAAATATCTACAATGCCATCTCTATAAACATGGAAATATCTACACCGCCATCTACATGAACATGGAAATATCTACACCGCTATCTGTGTGAACATGGAAATAATTACACTGCCATCTTTATAAACATGGAAATATCTACACTGCCATCTGTGGAAAATGGAAATATCTACACCGCGATCTGTATAAACATGGAAATATCTACACCGCAACCTGTATAAACATGGAAATATCTACACCGCTATCTGTATAAACATGGAAATATCTACAACGCGACCTGTATAAACAAGGAAATATCTCCACCGCAATCTTTATAAACATGGAAATATCTACGCCGCTAGCTGTATAAACATGGAAATATCTACACCGCTATCACTATAAACATGGAAATACGTACACCACTTTCTCTATAAACATGGAAATACCTACATCGCTATCTCTATAAACGTGGAAATATCTACACCGCCATTCTATAAACTTGGAAATATCTAACACCGCCATATGCATAAATATGGAAATATCTATACCGCCATCTGTATAAACATGGAAATATCTACACCGCCATCTGTATAAACATGGAAATATCTACACCGCTATCTGTTAAACGTGAAAATATCTACACTGCTATCTGTATAAACGTGGAAATATCTACACCGCTATGTGTATAAACGTGGAAATATCTACAACGCTATCTGTATAAACGTGGAAATATCTACACCGCTATCTGTATAAACATGGAAATATCTACACCGCTATATGTATAAACATGGAAATCTCTACAACACTATCTGTGTAAACATGGAAATATCTAAACAGTTATCTGTGTAGACTTGGAAATAACTACACAGCTATCTGTGTAAAGATGGAAATATCTATACCGAAATCTGTGCAAAGATGGAAATATCTACACCGCTATCTGTGTAAACATGGAAATATCTACGCCGCTATCTGTATAAACATGGAAATATCTATACCGCTATCTTTATAAACATGGAAATATCTAAACCGCTATCTGTATAAACTTGGAAACATCTACAATGCTATCTGTGTAAACATGGAAATATCTACACAGCTATGTGTGTAAACTTGGAAATATCTACACAGCTATGTGTGTATAGACCGAAATATCTTCACTGCAATCTTTGCAAAGATGTTAATATCTACACCGCTATCTCTGTAAACATAGAAATATCTACACCGCTATCTGTAAAAACATGGAAATATCTACACCGCTATCTGTATAAACATGGAAATATCTACAATGCTATCTGTGTTAACATGGAAATATCTACAGACCTATATGTAAACTTGGAAATATCTACACAGCTACCTGTGTAAAGATGGAAATATCTACACTGCAATGTGTGCAAAGATGGAAATATCTACACCAATATCTCTGTAAACATGGAAATATCTACACCGCTATCTGTATAAACATAGAAATACAAATAACGCCATCCTTATAAACATGGAAATACCAACACCGCTATCTAAATAAACATGGAAATATCTACACCACTATCTGTATAAACATGGAAATATCTTCACCACTATCTCTATGACCATGGAAATACCTACACCGCCATCTCTATAGACATGGAAATATCTACACCGCTATCTCTATAAACATGGAAATATCTACACCGACATCTCTATAAACATGGAAATATCTACACCGCCATGTACATGAACATGGAAATATCTACACCGCTATCTATATAAACATGGAAATATCTACACCGCCATCTGTATAAACAAGGAAATATCTACACTGCCATCTGTGGAAAGATGGAAATATCTGCAACGTGATCTCTATAAGTATGGAAATATCTACACCGCTATCTCTATAAACATGGAAATATCTACACCGACATCTCTATAAACATGGAAATATCCACAGCGCTATCACTATGAACATGGAAAAATCAACACCGCTATCTCTATGAACTTGGAAATATGTACACCGCTATCTCTATACACATGGAAATATCTGCACCGTGCTCTGTATAAACATGGAAATATTTGCACCACTATCAGTATAAACATGGAAATATCTACACCGCTATGTCAATACACATGGAAATACCTACACCGCCATCTCTATAAACATGGAAATATCTACACCACGATCAGTATAAACATGGAAATATCTCCACCGCTATCTGTATAAACATGGAAATATCTACACCACTATCTCTCTAAACTTGGAAATATCTACACCGCCATCTGTATAAACATGGAAATACCTACACAGTCATCTGTGTAAACATGGAAATATCTACACAACCATCTGTATAAACATGGAGATATCTACAATGCCATCTGTATACACATGGAAATATCTATACAGTCATCTGTATAAACATGGAAATATCTACACCACCATCTGTATAAACATGGAAATATCTACAATTCCATCTGTATACACATGGAAATACCTACACTGCAATGTGTGTATAGATGGAAACATCAACACCGCCATCTGTACAAACATGGAAATATCTACACCGCTATCTGTTTAAACACGGAAATATCTCAACTGCGGTCTATATAAACATGCAAATTTCTACACCGGTATCTGTATAAACATGGAAATATCTACACCACGATCTGTATAAACATGGAAATATTTACACCGCTATCTGTATAAACATGGAAATATCTACACCGATATCTCTATAAACATGGAAATATCTACAAAGCCACCTGTATAAACATGGATATACCAACACAGTCATGTGTAGGAACATGGAAATGTCTACACCGCGATCTGTATAAACATGGAAATATCTACACCGCGATCCGTATAAACATGGAAATATCTTCACCACGATCTGCATAAACATGGAAATATCTACACCGCTATCTGTATAAACATGGTATTATCTACACCACCATTTATATAAACATGGAAATATCTACACCGCCATCTGTATAAACATGGAAATATCTACAATGCCATCTGTAGAAAGATGGAAATATCTACAGCGCAATCTGTGTAAACCTGGAAATATCTACACCGATATCTGTAAAAACACGGAAATATCTACACCGCTATCTGTATAAACATGGAAATATCTACACCGCGATCTGTATAAACATGGAAATATCTACACCGCGATCTGTATAAACATGGCAATATCTACACCGCGATCTGTATAAACATGGAAATATCTACACCGCTATCTGTATAAAGATGGAAATATCTACACCGCGATGTGTATAAACATGGAAATATCTACACCGCTATCTGTATAAAGATGGAAATATCTACAAAGCTATCTCTATAAACATGAAAATATCTACACCGCCATCTGTATAAACATGGAAATACCTACAAAGTCATCTGTATAAACATGGAAGTGTCTACACAGCCGTCTGTATAAACATGGAAATATCTACACAGCCATCTGTATATACATGGAAATATCTACACCGCTATCTCTATAAACATGGAAAAGACTACACCGCTATTTGTATAAACAAGGAAATATCTACACCGTGATCTGTATAAACAAGGAAATATCTACACCGCCATCTCTATAAACACGGAAATATCTACACCCCTATCTGTATAAACATAGAAATATCCATACCGCTATCTCTATAAACATGGAAAAATCAACACCGCTATCTCTATGAACATGGAAATATCTACACCGCCATCTCTATAAACATGGAAATCTCTACTCCACGAGCAGTATAAACATGTAAATATCTACACCGCTAACTGTATAAACATGGAAATATCTCCACTGCTATCTCTATAAACATCGAAATATCTACACCGCCATCTGTATAAACATGGAAATACTTACAAAGTTATCTGTATAAACATGGAAATATCTACACCGCCATCTGTATAAACATGGAAATATCTACACCACTATCTATATTATCATGGAAATAACTATATTGCTATCTGTATAAACATGGAAATATCTACACCGCCATATACATATCCATGGAAATATCTGCGCCGCCATCTGTATAAACATGGAAATATCTACACGGTCATCTTTGTATAGATGGAAATATCAACACCGCCATCTGTACAAACATGGAAATATCTGCACCGCAATCTGTATCAACATGGAAATATCTACACCGCGGTCTGTATAAACATGGAAATATCTAAACCACTATCTGTATAAACATGGAAATATCTACACCACTATCTCTATAAACATGGAAATATCTGCACCGTGATCTGTATAAACATGGAAATATTTACACCTCTATCTGTATAAACATGGAAATATCTACACCGTTTTCTGTATAAACATGGAAATACCTACAACGCCATCTGTAGAAACATGGAAATATCTACAAGACCATCTGTATAAACATGGAAATATCTACAATGCCAACTGTATACACATGGAAATACCTACACGGCAATCTGTCTATAGATTGAAACATCAACACCGCCATCTGTACAGACATGGAAATATCTACACTGCGGTCTGTATAAACATGGAAATATCTACACCGGTATCTTTATAAACATGGAAATATCTACACCACAATCTGTATAAAACATGGATATATTTACACGGCCATCTGTATAAACATGGAAATATCTACACCGCTATCTCTATAAACAAGGAATTACCTGCAAAGCCATCTGTATAAACATTGAAATAACTACACAGTCATGCGTAGGAACATGGAAATATCTACACTGCCATCTGTATAAACCTGGAAATATCTACACAGCCCTCTGTATAAATATGGAAATATCTGCATAGGTATCTGTATAAACATGGAAATATCTACACCGCTATGTGTATTAACGTGGAAATATCTCCATTGATATCTGTATAAACATGGACATATCTCCACCGCAATCTGTATAAACATGAAAATATCTACACCGCTATCTCTATAAACATGGAAATATCTGCACTGCCATCTGTAAAAACATGGAAATACCTATACAGTCATCTGTATAATCATGGAAATATCTACAATGCCATCTGTATACACATGGAAATATCTACACAGCCATCTGCATAAACATGTATATATCTACACTGCTATCTCTATAAACATGGAAATATCTACACCGCCATCTCTATAAACATGAAAATATCTCCACTGCCATTTCCATAAACATGGAACTAACTACTCCGCCATCTGTATAAACATGGAAACATCTACCCCGCCATCTGTGTGAATAAGAAAATATCTACAATGCCATCTGTATAAAGATATAAATATCTGCACCGCGAGCTGTGTAAACATGGAAATATCTACATCGCTATCTGTATAAACGTGGAAATACCAACACCGCTATCGGTATAAACATGGAAATATCTACAACGCCATCTATATAAACATGGAAATATCTACACTGCTATGTCTATAAACATGGAAATACCTACACCGCTATCTCTATAAACATGGAAATATCCACACCGACATCTGCATATCCATGAAAATATCTACAACGCCATCTGTATAAAGATGGAAATATCTACAAGGCAATCTGTGTACAGATGGAAATATCAACACCGCCATCTGTACAAACATGGAAATATCTACACCGGTATCTGTATAAACATGGAAATATCTACACCACGATCTGTATAAACGTGGAAATATTTACACCGCTATCTGTATAAACCTGGAAATATCTACACTGCTATCTCTATAAATATGGAAATATCTACACCGCCATCTGTATAAACATGGAAATAACTACACAGTCATGTGTAGGAACATGGAAATATCTACACCACCGTTTGTATAAAGATGGAAATATCTACACCGTTACTGTATAAACATGGAAATATCTACACAGTGATCTGTATAAACATGGAAATATGTACAGCACTCTCTGAATAAAGATGGAAATATCTACACCGCTATCTGTAAAAACATGGAAATATCTACACCACTATCTGTGTAAATATGGAAATATTTACACCGCTATCTCAATAAACATGGAAATATCTACACCACTATCTCTATAAACATGGAAATATCTACACCGCCATCTGTATTAACATGGAAATATCTACACAGTCATCTGTATAAACCTGGAAATATCTACACTGTCATCTATATAAACATGGAAATACTTACAGAGTACTCTGTATAAACATGGAAATATCGACACAGACATCTGTATAAACATGGAAATATCTACACCGCTATCTGTATAAACTTGGAAATATCTACACCGCTATGTGTATTAACGTGGAAATATCTCCATTGCTATCTGTATAAACGTGGACATATCTCCACCGCAATCTGAATAAACATGGAAATATCTACACCACCATCTGTATAAACATGGAAATATCTACAATGAAAGCTGTATAAACATGGAAATATCTAGACAGTCATCTCTATAAACATGGAAATATCTATACCGCTATCTCTATAAACATGGAAATAGCCACACCGCTATCTGTATAAACATGGAAATATCTGCACCACTATCTTTATAAACATGGAAATATCTGCAACTTTATCTGTGTAAACATAGAAATATCTACACGGCTATTTGTGTAAACATGGAAATATCTGCACCGCTATCGGTATAAAGATGGAAATATCTACACCACTATCTGTAAAACGTGGAAATATCTACACCGCTCTCTGTATAAACCTGGAAATATCTTCCGCGCTATGTGTGTAAACATGGAAATATCTACACAGCTATCTGTGTAAACTTGGAAATATCTACACAGCTATCTGCGTAAACATGGAAATATCTACACAGCAATCTGAGCAAAGATGGAAATATCTACACCGCTATCTCTATAAACATGGAAATATCTACACCGCTGTCTGTATAAACAAGGAAATATCTACACCGCCATCTGTAGAAACATGGAAATATCTACACCGCAATCTGTATAAACATGGAAATACCTACACCGCTATCTGTATAAATATGGAAATATCTACACCGCTATCTCTATAAAAATGGAAATACCTACAGAGCTTTCTCTATAAACATGAAAATATCTACACTGCTGTCTCTATATACATGGAAATATCTACACCTCCATCTCTATAAACATGAAAATATCTACACCGCCATCTTCAGAAACATGGATGTATCTACACCGTTATCTGAATAAACATGGAAATATCTATACCACTATCTGTATAAACGTGGAAATATCTTCACTGCCATCTGTATAAACATGGAAATATCTACACCGCCATCTGTATAAAGATGGAAATATCTACACCGCAATCTGTACAAATATGGAAATAACTACACCGCTATGTCTATAGGCAAGGAATTATCTACACCGCTATCTGTATAAACATGGAAATATCTACACTGCCATCTGTATAAAGATGGAAATTTCTACACCGCGAGCTCTATAAACATGGAAATATCTACACCGCTATCTGTATAAACATGGAAATACCAACACCGCTATCTGTATAAACACGGAAATATCTAAACCGCTATCTCTATATACATGAAAATACTTTCACCACCATCTCTATAAACATGGAAATATTTACACCGCTATCTCTAAAAACTTAGAAATAACTAGACCGCCATCTCTATAAACATGGAAATACCTACACCGCTATCTGCATAAACATGGAATTATCTACACAGACATCTGTATAAACATGGAAATATCTACACCGCCATCTCTATAAACATGAAAATATCTACACCGCCATCTTCAGAAACATGGATGTATCTACACCGCCATCTGTGTAAACATGGAAATATCTACACCACTATCTGTATAAACATGGAAATATCTTCACTGACATCTGTATAAACATGGAAATATCAACACCGCCATCTGTTTGAGGATGGAAATATCTACACCGCAATCTGTATAAATATGGAAATACCTACATCGTTATTTCTATAGATATGGAAATATCTACACCGCTATCTGTATAAACATGGAAATATCTACACTGCCATCTCTATAAAGATGGAAATATCTACACCGCGAGCTGTATAAACATGGAAATATCTACACCGCTATCTGTATAAACATGGAAATACCAACACCGCTTTCGGTATAAACATGGAAATATCTACAGCGCTATCTCTATAAACATGAAAATACTTACACTACCATCTCTATAAACTTGGAGATATTTACACCGCTATCTCTATAAACAAAGAAATAACTACACCGCCATCTTTATAAACATGGAAATATCTACACCATCATCTGCATAAACATGGAAATATCTACACAGACATCTCTATAAACATGGAAATATCTACAATGCCATCTGTATAAACTTGGAAATATCTACACTGACATCTGCAGAAAGATGGAAACGTCTACAAAACGATCTGTATAAACATGGGAATTTATACACCACTAGTTGTATAAACATGGAAATATCTACACCGCTATCTCTATCAACATGGAAATAACTACACCGCAATCTGTATAAACACGGTAATATCTACAATGCTATATCTGTAAACATGGAAATATCTACACCGCTATCTGTGTAAGTTTGGCAATAACTACACCGCAATCTGTGCAAAGATGGAAGTACCTACACCGCTATCTCTATAAACATGGAAATATCTACACCGATATCTGTATAAACATGGAAATATCTACACTGCCATCTGTATAAACATAGAAAAACCTACACCGCTTTCTCTATAAACATGAAAATATGTACACTGCTATCTCTATATACATGGAAATATCTACACCTCCATCTCTATAAACATGAAAATATCTACACCGCCATCTTCAGAAACATGGATGAATCTACACCGCCATCTGTATAAACATGGAAATATCTACACCACTATCTGTGTAAATATGGACATAGCTTCACTGCCATCTCTATAAACATGGAAATATCTACACCGCCATCTGTATAAACATGGAAATATCTACACGGTCATCTTTGTATAGATGGAAATATCAACACCACCATCTGTACAAACATGGAAATATCGGCACCGATATCTGTATAAACATGGAGATACCTACACCGCGATCTGTATAAATATGGCAATATCTACACCGCTATCTGTATAAACATGGAAATATCTCTACCGCTATCTCTGTAAACATGGAAATATCTACACCATGATCTGTATAAACATGGAAATATTTACACCGCTATCTGTATAAACATGGAAATACCTACACAGTTATCTGTATAAATATGGAAATATCTACACCACTATCTCTATAAACACGGAAATATCTACACCGCCGTCTGTATAAACATGGAAATATCTACACTACTATCTCTATAAACATGGAAATATCTACAATGCCATCTGTAAAAACATGGAAATACCTATAAAGTCATCTGTATAAACATGGAAATATCTACACCACCATCTGTATAAACACGAAAATATCTACAATGCCATCTGTATAGACATGGAAATACCTACACGGCAATCTGTGTATAGATGGAAATATCAACACCGCCATCTGTATAAACATGGAAATATCTACAGCGCTATCTCTATAAACATGGAAATACCTACATTGCGGTCTGTATAAACATGTAAATATCTACACCGGTATCTGTATAAACATGCAAATATCTACACCACGATCTGTATAAATATGGAAATATTTACACCGCTATCTGTATAAACATGGAAATATCTGCACCGCTATGTCTATAAACATGGAAATATCTACAAAGCCGTCTGTATAAACATGGAAATACCTACACAGTCATGTGTATAAACATGGAAATATCTACACTGCTATCTGTATAAACATGAAATATCTAAACCGCTATCTCTATAAATATGGAAATATCTACACTGCAATCTGTATAAACATGGAAATATCCTCACTGCTATCTCTATGAACATGGATATATCTACACCGCTATCTCTATAAACATGGAAATATCTACATCGTCATCTCTATAAACATGGAAATATCTACACCGCCATCTGTATAAACATGGAAATATCTACAGCGCTCTCTGTATAAACATGGAAATATCTACACCGCTATCTGTCTAAACATGGAAATATCTACACTGCGATCTGTATAAACATGGAAATATCTACACCGCGATCTGTATAAACATGGAAATATCTACACCGCGATCTGTATAAACATGGAAATAACTACACCGCTATCTGTATAAACATGGAAATATCTACACAGATATCTCTATAAACATGGAAATAACTACACCGCCATCTGTATAAACATGGAAATAGCTACAAAGTCATCTGTATAAACATGGAAATATCTACACAGCCATCTGTATAAACATGGAAATATCTACACAGCCATCTGTATATACATAGAAATAACTACACCGCTATCTGTATAAATATGGAAATATCTACACCGCTATTTGTATAAACAAGGAAATATCTACACCGCCATCTGTTTAAACATGGAAATATATACACAGACATCTGTTTATACATGGAAATATCTACACCGCTATCAGTATAAACATGATAATAACTACACCGCTATCTGTATAAATATGGAAATATTTGCAACGCTATCCCTATAAACATGGTAATATCAACACCGCGATCTGTATAATCATGGAAATATCTACCCCATGATCTGTGTAAACATGGAAAGATCTACACCGTGATCTGTATAAACATGGAAATATGTACACCGCCATCTCTATACACATGGAAATATGTACACCCCTATCTGTATAAACATGGAAATATCCACACCGCTATCTCTGTAAACATGGAAAAGTCAACACCGCTATCTCTATGAACATGGAAATATCTACACCGCCGTCTCCATAAACATGGAATTATCTACACCGCCATCAGTATAAAGATGGAAATATCTACACCGCCATCTGTATAAACATGGAAATATCTCCACTGCTATCTCTATAAACATCAAAATATCTACACCGCCATCTGTATAAATATGGAAATACTTACAAAGTTATCTGTATAAACATGGAAATATCTACACCGCCATCTGTATAAACATGGAAATATCTAACCAGCCATGTGTATATACATGGAAATATCTACACCGCTATCTATATAAACATGGAAATAACTACACTGCTTACTGTATAAACATGGAAATATTTACACCGCCATCTACATATCCATAGAAATATCTGCACCGCCATCTGTATAAACATGGAAATATCTACACGGTCATCTGTGTATAGATGGAAATATCAACACCGCCATCTGTACAAACATGGAAATATCTGCAACGCTATCTGTATAAACATGGAAATATTTACACCGCGGTCTGTACAAACATGGAAATATCTACACCACTATCTGTATAAACATGGAAATATCTACACCGATATCTCTATAAACATGGAAATATCTACACAGTGTACTGTATAAACATGGAAATATTTACACGGCTATCTGTATACACATGGAAATATCTACACCGTTATCTGTATACACATGGAAATATCTACACCGCCATCTGTATAAACATGGAAATATCTACACTGCTATCTCTATAAACATGGAAATATCTACAATGCCATCTGTAAATATATGGAAATACCTATACAGTCATCTGTATAAACATGGAAATATCTACAATGCCATCTGTATACACATGGAAATACCTACACGGCAATCTGTGTATAGATGGAAACATCAACACCGCCATCTCTACAAACATGGAAATATCTACACAGCTATCTCTATATACATGGAAATATCTACACCGTGGTCTGTATAAACATGGAAATATCTACACAGCTATCTGTATACACATGGAAATACCTACACGGCAATCTGTGTATAGATGGAAACATCAACACTGCCATCTGTACAAACATGGAAATATCTACACCGCTATCTCTATAAACATGGAAATACCTACACTGCAGTCTGTATAAACATGTAAATATCTACACCAGTATCTGTATAAACATGGAAATATCTACACGACGATCTGTATAAAAATGGAAATATTTACACCGCTATCTGTATAAACATGGAAATATCTGCACCGCTATCTCTATAAACATGGAAATATCTACAAAGCCATCTGTATAAACATGGAAATACCTACACAGTCATGTGTATAAACATGGAAATACCTACACCGCAATCTGTATAAACATGGAAATATCTTCACTGCTATCTGTATAAATATGAAATATCTAAACCGCTATCTCTATAAAAATGGAAATATGTACACTGCTATCTGTATAAACGTGGAAATATCCTCACTGCTATCTCTATGAACCTGGACATATCTACACCGCTATCTCTATAAACATGGAAATATCTACACCGCCATCTCTATAAACATGGAAATGTCTACAGCGCCATGTGTATAAACATGGAAATATATACAGCGCTATCTGTATAAACATGGAAATATCTACACCACTATCTGTATAAACATGGAAATATCATCACCGTGATCTGTATAAACATGGAATTATCTACACCGCGATCTGTATAAACATGGAAATGTCTACACCGCGATCTGTATAAACATGGAAATATCTACAACATGATTTGTATTAACATGGAAACATCTACACCGTGATATGTATAAACATGGAAATATCTACAACGCCATCTCTATAAACATGGCAATATCTACACCCCTATCTGTATAAACATGGAAATATCCACACTGTTATCTCTATAAACATGGAAAAGGCAACACTGCTATCTCTATGAACACAGAAACATCTAAACCGCCATCTCTATAAATATGGAAATATCTACACCGCGATCAGTATAAACATGGAAATATCTACACCGCTATCTGTATAAACATGGAAATATCTCCACTGCTATCTCTATAAACATCGAAATATCTACACCGCCATCTCTATAAACATGGAAATAATTACAAAGTTATCTATATAAACATGGAAATATCTACACCGCCATCTGTATAAACATGGAAATATCTACACAGCCATGTGTATATACATGGAAATATCTACAACGCTATCTATATAAACATGGAAATAACTACACCGCTTTCTGTATAAACATGGAAATATTTACACCGCCATCTACATATCCATAGAAATATCTGCGCCGCCTTCTGTATAAACATGGAAATATCTACACGGTCATCTGTGTATAGATGGAAATATCAACACCGCCATCTGTACAAACATGGAAATATCTGCAACGCTATCTGTATAAACATGGAAATATTTACACCACAGTCTGTATAAAGATGGAAATATCTACACCGCTATCTGTATAAACATGGAAATATCTACACCGCTATCTCTATAAACATGGAAATATCTACACCGTGATCTGTATAAACATGGAAATATTTACACGGCTATCTGTATAAACATGGAAATATCTACACCGTTATCTGTATAAACATGGAAATATCTACACCGCCATCTGTATAAACATGGAAATATCTACACTGCTATCTCTATAAACATGGAAATATCTACAATGACATCTGTAAAAACGTGGAAATACCTATAAAGTCATCTGTATAAACATGGAAATATCTACACCACCATCTGTATAAACATGGAAATATCTAAAATGCCATCTGTATACACATGGAAATACCTACACGGCAATCTGTGTATAGATGGAAACTTCAACACCGCCATCTGTACAAACATGGAAATATCTACACCGCTATCTCCATAAACTTGGAAATATCTACCCTGTGGTCTGTATGAAGATGGAAATATCTTCACCGGTAACTGTATAAACATGGAAATAACTACACCACGATCTGTATAAACATGGAAATATTTACACCGCTATCTGTATAAACATGGAAATATCTGCATCGCTATCTCTATAAACATGGAAATATCTACAAAGCCATCTGTATAAACATGGAAATACCTACACAGTCATGTGTAGGAACATGGAATTATCTACACTGCCATCTGTATAAACATGGAAATATCTACAGAGCCCTTTGTATAAATATGGAAATATCAGCATAGGCATCTGTATAAACATGGAAATATCTGCACCGCTATCTGTATAAACATGGAAATAACTACACCGCTGTCTCTATGAACATGGAAATATGTACACCGCTATGTGTATAACCATGGAAATATCTCCACTGCTGTCTGTATAAACATGGAAATATCTACACAGCGATCTGTATAAACATGGAAATATCTACACCGCAATCTGTATAAACTTGGAAATATCTACACAGCTATCTCTGCAAACATGGAAATACCTACACCGCCATCTGTATAAACATGGAAATACCTACAGAGTCATCAGTATAAGCATGGAAATATCTACACAGCCATCTATATAAACATGGAAATATCTACACAGCCATCTGTATATACATGGAAATATCTACACCGCTATCTGTATAAGCATGGAAATAACTACACCGCTATTTGTATAAACAAGGCAATATCTACACAGCCATCTGTATATACATGGAAATGTCTACACCGCTATCTGTATAAACATGGAAATAACTACACCTTTATTTGTATAAACAAGGAAATATCTACACCGTGATCTGTATAAACATGGAAATATCTACACCGCTATTTGAATAAACTAGGAAATATCTACACCGCTATCTGTATAAACATTGAAATAACTACACCTCTATTTGTATAAACCAGGAAATATCTACACAGTGATTTGTATAAACATGGAAATAACTACACCATGATCTGTATAAACATGGAAATATCTACACCGCGATCTGCATAAACTTGGAAATATCTACACCGTGATCTGTATAAACATGGATATATTTACACCGCCATCTCTATAAACATGGAAATATCTACACCCCTATCTGTATAAACTTGGAAATATGCACACAACTATCTGTATAAACATGGGAAAATCAACACCGATATCTCCATGAACATGGAAATATCTACACCGCCATCTCTATAAACATGGAAATATCTACACTGCTATCTCTATAAACATGGAAATACTTACAATGCCATCTGTGAAAACATGGAAATACCTATACAGTCATCTGTATAAACATGGAAATATCTACACCACCATCTGTATAAACATGGAAATATCTACAATGCCATTTGTATACACATGGAAATACCTACACGGCAATCTGTGTATAGATGAAAACATCAACAGCGCCATCTGTACCAACATGGAAATATATACACCGCTATCTCTATAAACATGGAAATATCTACACTGCGTTCTGTATAAACATGGAAATATCTACACCGCTATCTGTATAAACATGGAAATATCTGCAACGATATCTCTATAAACATGGAAATATGTACAAAGCCATCTGTATAAACATGGAAATAAATACACAGTCATGTGTAGGAACAAGGAAATATCTAAACTGCCATCTGTATAAACATGGAAATATCTACAGAGCTCTCTGTATAAATATGGAAATATCTGCATAGGCATCTGTATAAACATGGAAGTATCTGCACCGCTATCTGTATAAACATGGAAATACCTACACCGCTGTCTTTATAAACATCGAAATATGTACACCGCTATGTGTATAAACATGGAAATATCTCCACTGCTGTCTGTATAAACATGGAAATATCTACACCGCTATCTGTATAAACATGGAAATATCTCCACAGCTATCTCTATAAACATGAAAATACCTACACCGCCATCTGTATAAACATGGAAATAACTACAAAGTCATCTGTATAAACATGGAAATATCTACACAGCCATCTGTATAAACATGGAAATATATTCACAGCCATCTGTATATACATGGAAATATCTACAGCGCTATCTGTATAAACATGGAAATAACTACACCTCTATTTGTATAAACAAGGAATTACCTACACTGCCATCTGTTTAAACATGGAAATATATACACAGACATCTGTTTATACATGGAAATATCTACACCGCTATCTGTATAAACATGGAAATAGCTACAAAGTCATCTGTATAAACATGGAAATATTTACACAGCCATCTGCATAAACATGGAAATATCTACACAGCCGTCTGTATATACATGGAAATATCTACACCGCTATCTGTATAAACATGGAAATAAATACACCGCTCTTTGTATAAACAAGGAAAAATCTACACAACCATCTGTTTAAACATGGAAATATCTACACAGACATCTGTTTATACATGGAAATATCTACACTGCTATCTGTATAAACATGCTAATAACTACACCGCTATCTGTATAAATGTGGAAATACTTGCACCGCTATCCCTATAAACATGGTAATATCAACACCGCGATATGTAAACATGGAAATATCTACACCATGATCTGTATAAACATGGAAATATCTACACAGCCATGTGTATATACATGGAAATATCTACACCACTATCTATATAAACATGGAAATAACTACACCACTATTTGTATAAACATGGAAATATCTCCACTGCTATCTCTATAAACATCGAAATATCTACACCGCCATCTGTATAAACATGGAAATACTTACAAAGTTATCTGTATAAACATGGAAATATGTACACCGCCATCTGTATAAACATGGAAATATCTACACAGCCATGTGTACATCCATGGAAATATCTGCACCACTCTCTATATAAACATGGAAATAACTACACTGCTATCTGTATAAACATGGAAATATCTACTCCGCTATCTGTATAAATATGGAAATATCTACACCGCTATCTCTATAAACATGGAAATGTCAACACCGCTATCTGTATAAACATGGAAATATCTACACTGCTATCTCTATAAACATGGAAATATCTACAATAACATCTGTAAAAACATGGAAATACCTATACAGTCATCTCTATAAACAAGGAAATAACTACACCACCATCTGTATAAACATGGAAATACATACAATGCTATCTCTGTAAACACGGAAATATCTACACAGCTATCTGTGTAAACTTGGAAATATCTACACCGCTATCTGTGTAAACTTGGAAATATCTACACCGCTATCTGTGTAAATTTGGCAATACTTACACCGCAATCTGTGCAAAGATGGAAATAACTACACCGCTATCTCTGTAAACATGGAAATATCTACACCGCTATCTGTACAAACATGGAAATACCTACGCTGCCATCTGTATAAACAGGGAAATATCTACAGCGCCATCTGTATAAACATGGAAATATCTACACTGCTATCTCTATATACATAGAAATATCTACACCTCCATTTCTATACACATGAAAATATCTACACCGCCATCTTCAGAAACATGGATGTATCTACACCGCCATCTGTATAAACATGGAAATATCTACAAGACTATCTGTATAAATGTGGAAATATCTTCACTGCCATCTGTGTAAACATGGAAATACCAACACCGTTATGTGTATATCCATGGAAATATCTACACCGCTATCTCTATAAACATGAAAATACTTACACCACCATATCTATAAACATGGAGATATTTACACCGCTATCTTTATAAAAATAGAAATAACTACACCGCCATCTCTTTAAAAATGGAAATATCTACACCGCCATCTGCATAAACATGGAAATATCTACACAGACATCTGTATAAACATGGAAATATCTACACTGCCTTCTGTATAAACTTGGAATTATCTACACTGACATCTGTAGAAAGATGGAAATGTTTACAAAGCGATCTGTATAAACATGGGAATTTCTACACCGCTACCTGTATAAACATGGAAATATCTACACCGCTATCTGTGTAAACATAGAAATATCTACACGGCTATTTGTGTAAACATGGAAATATCTGCACCGCTATCTGTATAAAGATGGAAATAGCTACACCACTATCTGTAAAACGTGGAAATGCCTACAGCGCTCTCTGTATAAACCTGGAAATATCTCCACCGATATCTGTATAAATAAGGAAATATCTACACCGCCATCTGAATAAACATGGAAATACCTACACCGCTATCTGTATAAATATGGAAATATCCACACCGCTATCTCTATAAACACGGAAATACCTACACCGATTTCTCTATAAACCTGGAAATATCTACACTGCAATCTCTATATACATGGAAATATCTACACCGCCATCTCTATAAACATGAAATTATCTACACCGCCATCTTTAGAAACTTGGATGTATCTACACCGCCATCTGTATAAACATGGAAATATCTACACCACTATCTGTATAAACATGGAAATATCTTCACTGCCATCTGTATAAACATGGAAATATCTACACCGCCATCTGTATAAAGATGGAAATATCTATACCGCAATCTGTATAAATATGGAAATACCCACACCGCTACCTCTATAGACATGTAAGTATCTACACCGCTATCTGTATAAACATGGAAATATCTGCACTGCCATCTGTATAAAGATGGAAATATCTACACCGTGAGCTGTATAAACATTTAAATATCTACACTGCTATCTCTATATACATGGAAATATCTACACCTCCATCTCTGTAAACATGAAAATATCTACACCGCCATCTTCAGAAACATGGATGTATCTTCACAGCCATCTGTATAAACATGGAAATATCTTAACCACTATCTGTATAAATATGGAAATATCTTCACTGCCATCTGTATAAACATGGAAATACCAACACCGTTATCTGTATAACCGTGGAAATATCTACACTGCTATCTCTATAAACATGAAAATACTTACACCATCATCTCTATAAACATGGAGATATTTACACCGCTATCTCTATAAACATAGAAATAACTACACCACCATCTCTATAAACATGGAAATATCTACACCGCTATCTGCATAAACATGGAAATATCTACACAGACATCGGTATAAACATGGAAATATCTACACTGCCTTCTGTATAAACTTGGAAATATCTACACTGACATCTGTAGAAAGTTGGAAATGTCTACAAAGCGATCTGTATAAACATGGGAATTTCTACACCGCTACCTGTATAAACATGGAAATATCTACACTGTTATCTGTATCAACATGGAAATAACTACACCGCAATCTGTATAAACATGGAAATATCTACAATGCTATCTCTGTAAACATGGAAATATCTATACAGCTATCTGTGTAAACTTGGAAATATCTACACCGCTATCTGTGTAAATTTGGCAATACCTACACCGCTATCTGAGCAAAGATGGAAATACCTACACCGCTATCTCTGTAAACATGGAAATATCTACACCGATATCTGTATAAAGATGGAAATATCTACACTGCCATCAGTATAAACATGGAAATATCTACAGCGCCATCTGTATAAACATGGAAATACCTACACTGCCATCTGTACACACATGGAAATATCTACACAGCCATCTGTATAAACATGGAAATATCTACACCGTTATCTCTATAAACATGGAAATATCTACACCGCTACCTGTATAAACATGGAAATATTTATACCGCAGTCTCTATAAACATGGAAATATCTCCACCGATATCTGTATAAACATGAAAGTATCTACACTGCTATCTGTATAATCATGGGCATATCTACACCGCAATCTGTTTAAATATGGAAATATCTACACAGCTATCTGTGTAAACTTGGAAATGTCTACACAGCTATCTGTGTAAACTTGCAAATATCTACACAGTTATCTGCGTAAACATGGAAGTATCTACACGGCAATCTGTGCAAAGATGGAAATATCTACACCGCTATCTCTGTAAACATGGAAATATCTACACCGCTCCCTGTATAAACATGGAAATATCTACACGGCTGTCTTTATAAACATGGAAATACCTACACCGCTATCTGTATAAACATAGAAATATCGACACCACGATCTGTATAAACATGGAAATATCTACAACGCTATCTGTATAAACATGGAAATATCTACACCGCTATCTGTATAAACATGGAGATATCTCCACCGCTACCTGTATAAACATGGAAATATACACACCGCTGTCTTTATAAATATGGAAATATATACACTGCTATCTCTACAAACATGGAAATATCTACACCACCATCTGGATAAACATGGATATACCTACACAGCTATCTGTATAAACATGGAAATATGTACAAAACTGTCTGTATAAACATGGAAATATCTACACTGACATCTGTATAAACATGCAAATATCTACACAGCAATATCTATAAACTTGGAAATAACTACACCTCCATCTGTATACACATGGAAATATCTACACCGCCATCTGTATAAACATGGAATTATCTACACCGCTATCTCTATAAACATAGAAATACCTATACCGCTATCGGTATAAACATGGAAATATCTACACGGCTATCTGAATAAACACGGAAATATATACACCACGATTTGTATAAACTTGGAAATAACCACACCTCCATCTGTATACACATGGAAATATTTCCAACGCTATCTGTATAAACATGGAAATATCTCCACCGCTATCTGCATACTCATGGAAATATGTACACCGCTATCTGTATAAACATGGAAATATCTACCCCAATATCTGTATAAACATGGAAATATCTACAGCGCTATCTTTATAAACCTGGAAATATCTGCATCGCTATCTGTATAAACATGGAAATGTCTAAACCGCTATCTCTATAAACATGGAAATATCTACAACGCTATTTTTATAAACATGTAAATACACCGCAATCTGTATGAACATGGAAAGTCTACACCGCTCTCTGTATAAACATGGAAATATCTACATGGCTGTCTCTATAAACATGGAAATATCTACACCACCATCTGTATAAACATGGAAATATATCTACCGCTATCTGTATAAACATGGAAATATCTACATCGCTATCTGTATAAACATGGAAATATCTCCACCGCTATCTGTATAAACATGGAAATATCTGCACCGCAATCTTTATAAACATGGACATATCTATACCGCAATCTGTATAAACATGGAAATATCTACAAAACTACCTGTGTTAACAGGGAAATATCTACACCGCTATCTGTGGAAACATGGAAATATGTACACCGCTATCTGTGTAAAGATGGAAATATCTGCAGTGCTATCTGTGCAAATATCGAAATATCTACACCGCTATCTCTACAAACATGGAAATATCTACACCGTTATCTGTATAAATATGGAAATATCTACACCACGATCTCTATGAACATGGAAATAGCCACATGGATATCTGCATAAACATGGAAATATCTACACCGCCATCTGTAAAAACATGGAAATATCTACACCGCTATCTGTATAAACATGGAAATTACACCGCTACCAGTATAAAAATGGAAGTATCTACACCGCCATCTGAATAAACATGGAAATATTTTACACCGCTATCTGTATACACATGGAAATATCTACACCTTTATCTGCAAAAACATGGAAATATCAACCCTGCCGTCTGTAAAAACATGGAAATATCTACAATGCCATCTGTAAAAACATGGAAATATCTACACTGTCATCTGTATAAACATGGAAATACCTACACCTCCATCTGTATAAACATGGAAATATCTACACTGACATCTGTATACACAAGGAAATATGTACACTGTCGTCTGTATGAACACGGAAATTTCTACACCGCTATCTCTATAAATATGGAAATGCCTATACCGCCGTCGGTATAAACATGGAAATATCTACACCGCTATCTGTATAAAGATGGAAACATCTACACCGCTATCTTTATAAACATAGTAATATCTACACTGCTATCTGTATAAACGTGGAAATATCGACAACACTATCTGTGTAAACATGGAAATATCTACACCGCTAACTGTGTAAACTTGGAAATATGTACACCGCCATCTGTGTAAAGATGGAAATATCTACATCGCAATCTGTGCAAAGATGGAAATATCTACACCGCTATCTCTGTAAACATGGAAATATCTACAAAGCCATCTCTATAAACATGAAAATATCTACACTGCTGTCTGTATAAACAAGGAAATATCTACAACACTATCTGTGCTAACACGGAAATAAATACACCTCTATCTGTGTAAACATGGAAATATATACACAGCTATCTGTGTAAAGATGGAAATATCTACAGCGCAATCTTTGCAAATATGGAAATATCTACAAGACTCTCTCTGTAAACATGGAAATACCTAATCCGCTCTCTGTATAAACATGGAAATATCTACACCGCAATCTGTATGAGTATGGAAATATCTACACCGCTATCTCTATAAACATGGAAATGTCTACACCTCTATCTGTATAAACATGGAAATATCTACATGGCTATCTCTATAAACATGGAAATACCTACAACGCCATCTGTATACACTGCCATCTGTATAATCATGGAAATAACTACAGAGCCATCTCTATAAACATCGAAATATCTACACTGCTATCTGTATAAACATGGAAATACCAACAACGCTATCTGCATAAACATGGAAATATATACACCGCCATCTCTATAAACATGGAGATATCTTCCCCGCCATTTACATAAACAAGGAAATATCTACACCGCCATCTATATAATCATGGAAATCTCTACACCGCCATCTGTATAAACATGCAAATGTCTACACTGCCATCTGTAGAGAGAAATACCTACACCGCGATCTGTATAAACATGGAAATATCTACATCGCTATCTGAATAAACATGGAAATATCTACAACGCTATTTGTGTAAACGTGGAAATAAGTACACCATGATCTGTATAAACATGGAAATATCTACACCGCTTTCTGTATAAATATGGAAATATGTACACCGCTATCTGTATAAACATGGAAATATCTACACTGCTTTCTGTATAAACATGGAAATATCTACACCACTATCTCTATAAACATGGAAATATCTACACCGCTATGTGTGTAAACATGGATATATGTCCACTGCTATCTGTATAAACGTGGGAATATCTACACCGCTATCTGTTTAAACATGGAAATATCTACACTGCCATCTGTATAAAGATGGAAATATCTATACCACGAGCTGCATAAAGATAGAAATATCTACACCGCTATCTGTATAAACATGGAAATACCAACACAGCTACCTGTATAAACATGGAAATACCTACACCACTATCGGTATAAACATGGATGTATCTACAACACTATCTCTATAAACATGGAAATACCTACACCGCCATCTCTGTAGACATGGAAATATCTACACCGCTATCTGCATAAACATGGAAATGTCTACACCGCTAAATGTATAAACATGGAAATATCTATACCGCTATCTGTATAAATATGGAAATATCTACACCGCTATCTGTATAAACATGGAAATGTCTACACCGCTATCTGTATAAAGATGGAAATATCTACACCTCTATCTCTATAAACATGGAAATATCTACACCGCTATGTCTATAAACATGGAAATATCTACACAGTCATCTGTATAAACATGGAAATATCTACACCACCATCTGTATAAACATGGAAATATCTATACTGCCATCTGTATAAACATGGAAATACCTAAACCGCTATCTGTATAAATATGGAAATATCTACACCACTATCCCTATAAACATGGAAATATCAACAACGCTATGCAAAAAAACATGGAAATATCTACACTGCTATCTGCTTCAACATGGAAATATCTACACCACTATCACTATAAACATGGAAATACCTACACCGCCATCTCTATAAACATGGAAACATCTATACCACCATGTCTATAAACTTGGAAATATCTACACCGCCATCGGCACAACCATGGAAATATCTACCCGGCCGTCTGCATTAAAATGGAAAAATCTACACCGACATCTGTATAAACATGGAAATATCTGCAACGCTATCTGTGTAAGCATGGTAATATCTGCATTGCTGTATGTGGAAACATGGAAATATCTACATCACTATCTGTATATACATGGAAATATCTACACCGTTATCTCTATAAACATGGAATTATCTACACCGCTATCTCTATAAACATGGAAATATCTACACCGCTATCTGTATAAACATGGAAATATCTACACCGCTATCTCTATAAAGATGGAAATATCTACACCGCCATCTGTATAAACATGCAAATATCTACACAGTCATCTGTATAAACATGGAAATATCTACACCACCATCTCTATAAACATGGAAATATCAAGACTGCCATCTCTATACACATGGAAATATCTACACAGCCATCTGTATAAACATGGAAATATCTACACTGCTATCTCTATAAACATGGAAATATCTACATGGCTAACTGTATAAACATGGAAATATCTACATCACTATCTGTATAAACATGGAAATATCTCCACCGCTATCTCTATAAATATGGAAATATCTACACCGCTATCTGTATAAAGATGGAAATATCTACACCGCTATCTGTATAATCATGGAAATACCTACACCGTTATCTGTATAAACATGGATATATCTACAATGCTATCTGTGTAAACATGGAAAAATCTACAATGCTATCTGTGTAAACATGGAAATATCTACACAGATATCTGTGTAAACTGGGAAATATCTACACCACTATCTGTGTAAAGATGGACATACCTAAACCCCAATCTGTGAAAAGATGGAAATATCTACACCGCTATCTCTGTAAACACGGAAATATCAACACCACCATCTGCATAAACATGGAAATATCTACACTGCCATCTGTATAAACATGGAAATATCTACACAGCCATCTCTATAAACATGGAAATATCTCCACAGCCATCTGTATTAACATGGAAATATCTACACCGGTATCTGTATCAACATGGAAATACCTACACCGCTATCTGTATAAACATGAAAATATCAACACCGCTATCTGTATAAACATGGAAATATCTACACCGCTATCTCAATAAACATGGAAATATCTACACCGCTATCACTATAAACATGGAAATACCTACACCGCTATCACTATAAACATGGAAATATCTTCACTGGTATATGTATATATATGGAAATGTCTACACCGCTATCTCTATAAACATGGAAATACCTTCACCACTATCTGTATAAACATGGAAATGTCTACACCGCTATCTCAATAAACATGGAAATATCTTCACCGCCATCTGTATAAACATGGAAATATCTACACCGCTACCTGTATAAAAATGGAAACATCTTCACCGCTATCTTTAAAAACATGGAAATATATACACCGCGATCTGTAGAAACATGGAAATACCTACACCTCTATCTGTATACACATGGAAATATCTACACCGCTATCTCTATAAACATGGAAATATCTACACCGCCATCTTTAAAAACATTGAAATATCTACACACTCATCTGTATAAACATGGAAATATCTACACCATCATCTGTATAAACATGGAAATATCTACACTGCCAGGAGCTCAAGAGCAGCCTGGGCAATACAGCAAGGCCTCATCTCTACAAAAAAATTAGAAATATTAGCTGGCCATGGTGGTGTGCACCTGTAGTCCCAGTTTCTTGGGAGGCTGAGGTGGGAGGATCTACGGAGCCCAGGAGTTTAAGGCTGCAGTGAGCTTGGATAACGACTGCACTCCAGCCTGGATGACAGAACAAGAACCTGTTTCAAAAAAGAAAAAAGAAAAAGAAAACCTAAAAACTAAAAACTGGATGTAGTTTGCTAGTAACTAAACAGCAAATTAATTGCAACATGATTACATATCAACAATGTCTTTCTTCTTTGATCATAAACCTGCTCACTAAGAAGCTGCTGAAGTCCATGGTAGTGACAGGTACATGTCTGCATCCTTGTCCTGACCTGCATCTTCTTTGATTGTCCCCATCTGTGTCTCCGACTGGCACTGCCGAACCATCTTGCTACCTGATCAATGTTGTACTGAACCGGACTGCTAACTGATCAATGTTGTCGAGCTCACTGCACAAAGCTGTTCTTACAAGGTAGATTTCTACCTGGAATAGCCATACTTACTCTGTTTATATTCCTTACTCCTGACCCATCCAACGCAGCACAAGTTCTATTTATTGCCATAGAAACATAGGTCATTTGGAAACACCTCCTTCATTTCTATGGAATGTTCAAACATTTCTGACATTTTGGACTCTGTTCTAGCCTCTTGTTAAATATATCCAGAAAAGAGACAAAGCTTTATGGGGGGGCTATATGCACACATATGCTATAGAATAAGCTATCTAAATGCTTAGAAATACTTTCCATCTGTCACCGCACCTTAATAGGTACACAGAAATTAATATGTGTATATCTGTCTGTATAGATACGTATAAATATATATCCCCAAAACAAAAACTCATTCTCTTACTTATACATAGGTAGAATATAGGTGAATATACATATACATTTATAGGTAGAACAAAAAAACCCTCCGCCTCTTTAGGGCCATGTGTTTTCTCTGAGTAATTGTCACAATTAATTACAATACATGTGTATGCCTTTTTAGATAAATTTCATCAGACCAGTTTCTGTCTGGTTGGAAAATAATAACTGCCTATTTGCTAAGTGCCCCTGCCCCCATACTATGTTCCAGTGAACTAAAGACCTCTGGCAATCATATATTTACAACTCAGCAAGATTAAACAATTTATTGTTATTTATGACATCCAAGCTGTATCTTCTGTATTATATTCCACATTAGCATCTATCACTTTACATTTGGGAGATCCTGTCCAAAAAATGATTATGCCTCCTAACCAAACATTCAGCAGGGCTGCAGGAACAGGCCCCCTGAACAAACATCCTGCCAAAGTACTTTAAAGCACCGTGAGCTGCCACAGCTGTGCATTTTCAGATGACTCAGCAGATTAGCGTGGAGTCTCTTAGCCTCTGCTTGGTCTGTTCCTTTCAGTGATCTCTCACATGGCCCAGTCCATTCGGTTTGAAAATCCTCATGAAATGAGCAGATTATGATCTGGCTTCAGTAGAGGGCCATGGGGTGGGCATGGAGGGGAGAGGGTTTGCTCTTAACACAGCCTGAGCCTCAGAAAGGTTTCAGATGGAAAAGCATGGCACTGACTCAGCTCATGCTTAACAGGAAATAATGCACAGACCACACCAAAAAAGCCCTTTATGTTGTGTGAAAGTCTATGCCGGAGCAGCTGCTGCCACCTCATGTACTGTGATAGAGTGTGCGTGTGTGTGTTTGTGTGTGCATGAGTGCGAGTATGCACACAAATGTGTGCTGGGAGGGGGAGGAGATCACACCTTCCACAGTCGCCACCTCAGCCTTAGCTAGCAGCGTGGAGAATTGCCAAAAGTCAAGAGGAAGCTGCACCAAAGCAACTGTGATCACCACATCAGCAGGCGCTTTCTGGTTAGTAAAGCTACTGGGACTGAAAAACACACACGATCTCATCCTTCTTTTATTTTAATCAGAGCAAAATATTTTTATAATAATTGTGTTCTATGAATAAATAATTCATAATGCTGTAACCCATTATCACATTCAATCCTCCCAACAACCCTAGAAGATATGTAGACAAGTATTATTACTTTCCCTATTTTTATAAATGAGGAAATAAACCCCAGGAGGCTAGGCGACTTCCCCACGGTCATAGAAGTTGCAAACAGTAGTATCATGATTCAAATCCAAAGCTTCTCCTTTTGTCTTTATCATTTTAATTTTGAAGGTAATGCATATGCATGTATGATCTTTTAAATCCAGAGATGTATATGGAATAGATAGGAAAAGGGACTCTCCTTCCCCATTATACACCCCCTCCACCCAAGCTATATACACTGTTGACTAGAGTATGTCCTTTCAATCCTATTTTCTATGCCTACATTATATACAGAAAAGCAGGATTACGTTACACACAATATTCCAGTCATTACTGTTTTTCACCAACAAGCTATCATTCACATCTTTTTCATACTACATATAAATTTATATCCTTTATTTTAGTGGTGTATATTGTGCAGTTGTGTCACAAATTATGTACCTGTTCTCTGTTGAACATATAGATTTTTTCTGAGTTTTTCCTTAGCAGAATGCTGCAGTGAGTACCCTTGTACAAAGATGTTTGTACATTTGTTCTAGAAAAATCTACAGTAAAGATTCTTAGATTAAGAGATTCCCAGGTTATTAGAAAACTACTCTATTAATTTAGATATATACTTCCAAATTGCCTGACCAAAAAGTTATGTCAATTTAACTTCTATGAACAGTATACAAACATGACAATTTTCCATCACCTACACCAACTCTGGGTAATTTCATCTTTTTTACAAGTTGATGGATTGTTTTAATTTATATTTCTCTGGTTATTAATAAGGTTGGCCACCTGTTCATGTGTTATTATTGATGATATTTGTATTGAATTGTTTGAATTTTCTTGATTTCAAAAAACGTTTTACATGTCATAGATATTAAATATTTGTTGTAAAACTCTCCTTCCAGTATTGTGTATGTGTTTGGTCAAGTAGAATAAACTCTCGTCCTCTGATTTCAGATTCCTTTCTCTTTCCATTAGAAATCCCTAAATGTAAAACTACATATTGATAGCTAAAAACCAGGATGTTTACTAGAGAAAAAGAATACAAAGGCAATAATTAAATATTATATTTATACAAAATACCTACTAGTACAAACTTAAAAAGAGAAAGTAAAAGTCAAATGCTTCTACGACTTCAGACTAAGAAAAAGAACTTTTGAGGTTGAATGTTCCTGAAATTTTTCTTTTCATACAACTACGGACATGACTTCAAAAGTTGATGTGACTAAAAAATGTAAGATATGAAAGATATTTGAAGACTCAGAGAAGGTGGATTTTCATTTTAACAAGTCACATATATATTCTAGATATCCTCTTATTCGTAACTAAGAGAGTCAAATCAGATGAAAGAATCTAAAAATTTCCCTTTGACTGTGTTAAGTAGAAGTAGTAGAGGCATATTGGCCAAATCTTGAGTGTTTGCAAATTGACTCTTAAGGCTATAGGCTGGCACAGGTCATTGAAGCCCTAGCTTTTTATCTTTAATTTTAAAATCCCCAAACAATTTATACTAATTTTTCTTGTCCATTATTTCCAAATAATCTTGTTTAAAGGTTATTACAGTGCTTGCTCATGTTACTGTTGTCTAACAGAAGGGTATCCGGGGCCTTAAAACTGAGAGGGTTAGGATTAATGATTCCAATACCTATGCTTGGACATCTCCAAAAGTGGGTTCCAACTTCTTGTCCTCAAGTCTGTATAGAAACTAGCAAACTTCCAGAGTTCACAAAAGGCTCAAAGAGAACAGATGTTTTATAGAAAATTCTTAGAGCAAGTTTCACGCATAATGTTGCTGATGCGTGTCTGCCTTTTCAATAAACATCACTATGCTTTATCACAAGATTGAATAAAGCAGCTTAGTTAAAAATGCCATCTGGGTCTCTGGACACATTAAACAAAGCTTAAAATAACCACCCCAGCAACTGGGAGGACCCAGCTGTTCTCATAATCTGTCCCACTCCTTTTACTTCCCCATAAAAAGAGTGAATGAAGACCACAGACTAAAAGCATCCAGAAGGAACTGACACAAACAGGGAGATAGATGGAGCCAAGGGCTCCTGTAAGTTTGCTATTGCTCACATAATAGATTTGCTAATTCCACAACCTGCGGATGGTGATTAAGAATGGGAAGCAGAAAGAGGGAAGAGAGAATCATAGAAGGGCTCATTCAAGTTTTCTAATGTATCACAAACCTGTCCTCCCTAATGTCTGGATCATAGCAGCCCATTCCATTCACCTATTCTGTAGTGAACTCCAAGAGAAAATACAAAGCCATCACCACCCAGTTCTTTCTCCCTTCTAGAGATGAGATATTAGCCACCCAATCCCAGATTCTCAGATCCCTTCCAGGAAAGAAGCCCTAGGTATTGAAGCACAGCTTTCCCTCCCTCCCTTCTTTCTTCCACCCCAAGATTTGTTCCCCAGATAGTTCTAGTAAATGCAAAACCAAGTATATTCTCATTCTTTAGAGCAACCAGCATTTCATGGCCAACTGGAATCAAACACAACCTGCACAAACATCTATCTGGAGGACACTCCCAAGGCTCCTACTGAGCCAGCCTTCTGCATACCACTGCATTTCAGCTTCCTAGTTCACAAGACACTGAGACATTCTTGAATTCTGCAAGGTGCACTGTGTGTTAATATCTTGGCTGCTCATCATGTGGCCAATAAAGGGCATGACTAGTCAACAAATAAATTTTCTCTTGGCTAAAACTTGCAACAAAACTGTAAGCTGTTTACCAAGGGGCCCACTACAGGTTATATTCAATATATACAGTCAAATCCTAACTGTCTGAGATATATTCAGTTGACCATACACCTTTATATTTCAGTAAAAGGTCTTTACATTTCCCAGTGCTATCGATGTTACAAAGTGCTTTCATATGCAGTGCTTCATCTGATTTCCAGGATAATTAAATGATCCTGTCATACCTGATTTTTAGATGAGGAAACAAGTGGTTTCTGGGTATTTCAAGAGGCTAACGCATCTGCCCTCCAACTTGTATGTGAAAACCAAAAACAAAATTCCAAGGCCCTTCAACCATCTGAATGGACTTTGACTCTTTTGGTCAATATATGGCAGAGCTAGGAAAAGAAGGTGAGTCTTCCAGCTGCTGATACAGGGTTTTTTCTGCCATACTCCATTACCTCCAAGGCTAAAGTCAAAAGAGGGTGTGGTTATCACATGAAAAAATCTGGTTTGGATTTCCCAAATGTGTATGTAGTATTTGGGGATTTACCTTAATTTAACCTACAGTTCTTTTGGGTTGTAACAGTCTGACTCCATTTTTGAAAACAAAACAAAATCGATTTTAAATGCTGAATTATAGATCTTTGCTGTCCAGTATGGTAGCTACTAACCACTTATGGTTATTTGCATTTCTATTTTAATTAATTAAAATTCAGTAAAATGCAAAATTCAGTTCTTCAGTTGCTCTAGCCACAGTTCAAGTGTTACAGTAGTCACATATGGCTAGTGGCTGGGACAATGCAGATTATAGAACAGTTCCATCATCAAAGAAACTTCTATTGAACAGTGCTATTATATAATGTCATCTCCAGAGAAAGAAGACTTTAGAAAAAGTCAGAAACGGCCGGGTGCAGTGGCTCACACGTGTAATCCCAGCACTTTGGGAGGCCAAGGCAGGCAGATCCCTTGAGGTCAGGAGTTCAAGACCAGCCTGGCCGACATGGTGAAACCCCGTCTCTAGTAAAAATACAAAAAATTAGCTAGGCGTGGTGGCGCATGCCTGTAACCACAGCTACTCAGGAGGCTGAGTTGGGAGAATCACTGGAACCCAGGAGGCAGAAGTTGTAGTGAGCCAAGATTGTGCCACTGCACTCTAGCCTGGGTGACAGAGCAAGACTCCATCTCAAAAAAAAAAAAAAAAAAAAAAGAAAAAGAAAAAGTCAGAAACATCTTGAGGCAGGCATAGTGCTGTCATCTGTCCAATATTGAAGATGATTTAAGAATAAGAAAGAAGAAGAGAACAAAGAAGAGAAAAAGAAGTTGCCTTAGGTGTACCTACCCAGAAAAGGACAAAGGCATTCTTGTAGTCATTGTGTTGTATTTTAGCTCTTAAACTTTTTAAGAGATTAGAATAATTTGACACATAGAAGATCTAAACCACTGAAGAGGCTCTGAAGCAGATAAAAGTAGAAAGAAAATAAAAAACTAATTAGGTACAAACTAAGCTTAACCACAATTCGTTTAAACGGTACTATTTACTCTTCACATGATTGGTTTTTCTTTTGCTTTATAGTATGACATAGTTTATATCTTTAAAGGGGAATTAAAATATTTCTGGGAATTTTTAAAAGTAAGTTCACACAGCCACATAAAAACTACAGAAACAGATAAAACCTATCTTCTCATTTATTCCCTAATCCATTCAAATTAAATATAAAAATCCAAGCAGCCACAGTGATATTCAAAAAAGCAAAAGTGAGACAAAACAAAATTCATTTGTCACCTGTGGAGGTAGTTAGCTCACCTAATCTTCACTCCAAACACCAGTAATTTTTAAAAGACAGAAATAAACATATGTTCTGCCTTCCCGGAAGGAACTATGTTTCAGGGTAGCCAAATAACCCAGTTGTGAAGAAAATGGTCTGCTTATAGAAAAATGCCAGCTAAAACATGTAGATAGAATTAGAGAATTAGAAATTCACCATTTTGAAACCCCTAATGAAATAATCAACTCAAGCAAGGATCATTAATAAATACTAAAACAATCAAGTAACTATTGATACAGAATATAACTGAATATACACATGGTACAAAGTTCACGTCACAGACTACTGGCTTGACCCAAGGGGGAATATAGCAGAGGAGATAGGCAGTGATCACCCTAACCTTGCGATCATCTCACCATCACTAATGATGGGATGTGAATACACATTATTGCCTATGAAATAGTCTTTAAAAAAAGAAGTTGAACCTGAATCTAACTAAACCTTGCAATGGGCTGAACGTGTATGTCTTCCCCAAATTAATATGTTGACATCCTAACCCCAAAGGTGCTGGTATTAAAAGGTGGGGCCTTTAGGAGGTCATTAGATCATAAGGACAGAGGCTTCATGATTGGAATTAGTGCCCTTATAAAAGAGGCCCCAGAGAGCTAGCTAGTCTCTCCCACTATGTGAGGGCCCAGCAAGAAAGCCAATCTATGAACCAGAAAGTTGGTCCTAACCAGATATCAAAACCACATGCTCCTTGATTTTAAACTTGCTAGCCTCTAAGACCGTGAGAAATAAATTTCTGTTCTTTATAATTCATCCAGTTTTTGGTATTTTGTTATAGCAGGCCTAAAAGCCTTTAGAACTAACTTCCAGTTAACCAGGAGAAAACAGAGTGAAAAGTTAAATGACACCATAAAAAGCAACCAGAAAATTCCAGAAGGGGAAATATTCTACAGGACAACTGACTAGTTTTTCAACAAGTCAATTTCACTAAATAAATCCATAAACAAAGAGTATGTGTATTTTCCAGGTTAAAACAGTCTTGAGCTAAATAATCAAATGCAATGTGTGTCCCTTGATTAGAAGAAACTAATTTGAACAAACCAGCCACAAAAGATATTTCAGGGAGACCAAGCTGGAAGGATCACTTGAGGCCAGGAGTTTGAGACCAGCCTGGGCAACGTAGTAAGACCTCCATCTCTACAAAAACAATAAATTAGCTGGGCATGGTGGTGTGCACCTCTAGTCCTAGCTACTCAGGAAGCTGAGGCAGGAAGATCACTTGAGCCCAGGAGTTTGAGGCTGCAATGAGCTATGATTGTTTCACTGCACTTCAGGCTGTGTGAAAGAGCAAGACTTTGTCTCAAAAAATAAAAGGACATTTCATAATAATTGAGGAAATCTGAATGTGGACTGGGTAATAAATGATATAAAAAAGCCATTTTTTATTTTGTTTGAAAAGATGATTTTGTAACTATACAGGAAAATGTTCTTATTTTTTTAGAAATCTGTACTAAAGAATTTAGGGTTAAAATATCATTTTCTTTAATATACTTTCAAACACAAGCAAAACATAGTCATGACACAAATATAGCAAAATGTTTACAATCTATGTTCTATGCTTGCCTGTGAGTGCCATTAATCTCATCTCTCTGCTTTTCTGAAAGTTTGAAAATTTCAAAGTTTTATAATAAATTTTTTTACATCCCATAATTTTATAATAATTTTTTTAAAGTTTGAAGCAAATCAGCAACTATAGCTTCAAAAATATCCTGACCCACAATAAACATTGAACAGGGTATATTTCTCCCATTTCCTAAAAAAGTTGGCCCAGGAAGGAGTATGAGAGCTGCCATAGCTCTCCCAAGGCTCATTATTCTCCATCACTCCATGGGAAATCCCAAAATAAATTTTTTAAAAAGTTGTTTAAATTTATAATGTTTTTGATTCTATAATAATTTTATAATAAAATAATTGTAAAATGTTTTTGATTTTATAATTTATAAAAATTTTTATACATGTTTATGTTTGAAATGTCTATTTCAAACTTTATGAGATATTAAAATATAAGTAATATAGTTCATCATTTTAGAAATGCCATGCTTTTCTTCTCCAGCAATTACATAATCAAAGAGTAACTGTAGTTTTTCCTAGAACATTGCTTTGTAGGCTGGGAATGGTGGTTCATGACACTTTAGGAGGCCAAGGCAGGCAGATCTCTTGAGATCAGGAGTTTGAGACTAGACTGGGCAACACAGAGAAACCCTATGAGTAGTAAAAACACAAAAATCAGCTGTGCGTAGTGGCGTGCACCTATAGCCCCAGCTACTCAGGAGGCTGAGGTGGGAAGATCACCTGAATCTGGGGAGGTCAAGGCTACAGTGAGCCAAGACTGTACCATTGCACTCCAGCCTGGGCAACAAAGTGAGACCCTGTGTCAAAAAAAAAATGAAATTTAATTTAAAAAAAGAAAATTGCTTTGTAAAATTAACTTTTTCAATCAAAACCAAGATTTTTCAGATATAGAGAATGCAGCCCACTGGTCAGATTTGTCAGTTCAAAGAGAAAAAATTCTAGTTTCCTATTTTTCTAGCCTGCTTATGATTATCCAATAGGATATCAAAAAAGACCAAAGCCTTTGGGATCCATGTTCAGTATTCCTGAGTCTAACTCAGGATGCCAAATCAGGAGACAAGCACATTCTCATCAATTTTCAATCATTCGAGACCAATTTTGCTTATAATTATCCAGTTCTTTTAGACCACCTTTCTCCTGAAGCCAGCCTTATGGCTATTCACTTCACTTTAGCATAAGCCCCCAAGAAGGTGAACAAAATGAGGAAACGATTGGTTAAAGTTGGCGTTTGAAATTCTGAAACATGTCCACCATTCCCTTCACCCATGCCCGCCCCTCTTAGAAGTAGTACTTTCAGAATATTTAAGAGTCGATGCTTCTATGTGGATTTTGTCAGCTGTCCTTTATAACAGCTAGTGCGTTTAATTTGACTCTATTTTAAGCATATATTGACCTATGCTAATTATCTGTTAAAATAAATTCCACTCTTAGAGTTAATAAAGTGTGTTTGTCATGGAAGACCCATTGAAGTAAGAAGCTGAGGAGCCCTTATGGTAAAGTGGGACAAGAAATAATAAGACATAATAATTTTCCCATGCAAATCAACAACCGTAGCTTCAAAAATATCCTGACCCAGAACAAGTATTGGACAGGCCATGTTTCTCTCACTCCCTAAAAAATTGGCTCGGGAAGGAGTATGAGAGCTCCCATAGCTCTCCCAAGGCTCATTATTCTCCATCACTCCACAGGAACAGCCTGTCAGAGAAGAGTGAAAGACCATTTGTCAACCTCTCTTCAACTCCCTGATTCTAGCCAAACTTCATCAATCTCAAGTGAGGAGCCAGAGAGAAATCAAACCCCATATATCCAGCATCATTGTCTACTGGAGTCAAAAATCACAATTCCACTACCCACCCCAACACCACTGGCCCTGTTTCTCCCAATTGCTTTTTATTGTGTTTTTTAAAAAATCCTCTTTCCCTATCCCTGCAACACCGAGAAGGAGGAATTATAGTAGATAAATATGAAGCATGGAGATCCTTTAAAAATGTTTTTAATAATAAATGAGAAAATGAAAAGGAAAGGGTTGGGAAGGAAGGAGGGAATACAAATGCCAGGGAAATGTTCAGTTTTGCTTTTAAAGATGTTAACACTCATTTATACATCTGCAAGACACTCCCCTTAAAGACAAGTTCTATGAGTGTGGGTCTGGTTGCATGAATAAGGATAAAATTACCTTTTTAGACGATGTTTCCCACATATCATTCAGAGACCCCTGAAGTTAGGTATCCCTCTTGTAGATGTCCTTGAGATGCTGCTGGACCTGGGAAAGAGGAAACTGGGATACGGGTCTATGCCAAAAGGTGCTTCTAGTTATAGGACAGAGAGGAAAGGGGCAGAGGGAGAAAAACCCGAAGTCTGAGAATCTGGATTGCAGAAGACTACCGAGGTCGTGGCAGAAGGGAGAGAAAACAAGGATGAAAAGCGAAAGGGGAAGAGGCATGAAATGTTGTCAAATGTCAAAAGGCATTTGGAGAGAAGTTGGGAATTGCATTAAGAAAACCACTGCAAATCTCATTTCAGACCATTTAGAGATATGCCCCCTGGGAACTGCGAGCTCAGGCTGTTTAGCATCAAACAAATGGATCCACTCCATCCCTACCCTAATTAAATAAATCATTCAGTAATTCCACTGGGTTAAAGAACCAAAATATTAAAAACCTTCAGGACCTACTCTTGCCAAATATGTCAGGGATCGTGTGTGTGTGTGTGTGTGTGTGTGTGTGTGTGTGTGTGTGTGTGTGTTCTGAGACACCACTACTGTTAAATAGGCAGAGCTAAGACTTAGGGGACTGGCAGATTATTGCAAAAAGGGCACGGGGAAGAGGGACTATGTTGTGAGCCTGGGAAAGAAGTTTGTGTGGGGACTGTGGGCAGTGAACGTGTTGGGAACAATATGGAAAACTGGGAGCTGCCTTGGAATCTACAGGGCCGGGTAAGAGAATGTCCGAAAGAAAAATGAGCAAGTGCGGGATGTGTGCAGAGTCGGAGAAGAGTCCAGGGCACCCGGAGTGGCTCCAGGAACGACGGACACCCCTCAAGGGTTTTGGGGGCGGTGGGTACTAATAGAACCCAGTGTCCGGGGTGCGCCGGGGAGGCTGCGAGCGCGGCGGGAGTGGGGCGCTGGAGGGTGAGGACGCGGGAGTGAGGAAGCAAAGCCTGGGCCTGGCAGGGGCCTCCCAGCTGGGCCCGGAGGCAGCAGGGGGACAAGGGCTAGGAGAGGGCATGGCGGCAGCGCGGCGGGAAGCGAGGGGCATCCGGACACTCACCCCGTTGACCGCAGCCATCTGCCCCACGATCTCGATGGCCGTCCTGCTAAAGTACCTGCCGTCGCTGCCCACCACCGTGGTGCAGCCCCGGCGGTCGCGCAGGTCGATGGACGATAGCACGCTCTGGATGAATTTGGGCAGGTAGTTGCGCTGGCCCTCGAAGAGGCCGGTAGGTCGCCGCAGAACCCCGCCGCCGGCCGGCCGCCGGTCCTCGTAGGGCGCGGTGGGCACTGTCAGCACCGGGATGGGGCTCCCCTCCGTGGCGCCTCCTGGCCGGTCCTGCTGAGGCTTCCGGGGCCGGAGGCAATCTGCAGCCTGCCGGGGGCCTCCGCCCACCTGGCCGCGCACCGGGACTCTGCCTCGTGCCCAGGCCCCCTCTCCGGCAGGTCGGCACCCTGCGCCCTGCACCCGCCCGCCTGGGGACTGCCCGCCCCTCCTCTCCGTGCGGCTGCTCGCTGACTCCCTCGGCGGAGATTGCTTCTGCCTTCCTGTAAAGTTTTCTCCCGCCCACCTTCTCCGCTGCCAGACCGCCCGAGGTGTCCTCAGTTTCTCCCCAAGTTGGACTCACTTTCGGGGTGTCCCAAAAGCCTGATTCCAGGGCCTGCTAGCCCGACCCCGGTGACGCCTGCACCCGCGCCTGGCCCCAGCCTTCACGCGCGATCGCCGCCCTCCGGGGCACACCCTCCGCCAGAAAACAGCCGGCGGGCGGCGAGACTTTGGGCAGAGTCCGGGTTCCTCTCCGGCGCCAGGCCCGTCTCCCTGTCTCCCTGGGAGTGCGCAGCCTACACGCACCAGTTTCTCTTTAGAACAAGCACGGGGAGGGATTTGGGAGGGGGCTGAAACCTTTTGCCATCAGCGAACAGCCTCAGCCAAAAATAACCCTGGAAAGGCGAGCTAAGAATGGTTATCTCCTGCCAGCGCTGAAATCGGAGGCTGGGCGCTGCATGTGGGGTGTGTGTGTGTGTGTGTGTGTGTGTACCCTCCCACCCCGACCATTTGTTGAAGGGAATCACCACTGTCAGACTTCAATCCAACAGGACCCACTCGAGCCATCCACACTTTCCCCAGCCTCCTCCAAAACAGCACACTTTCCGGTATGGACAATTCTTTTTTTTTTTTTTTTCACTTGTTTGTTTGTTGTGGTGGTTGCAACAGCAGCAACACAGACGACACATATTTCCCTATTCTTCTCGCCCTTCTCACCCTCCCTACCCAGCTCCTGCCTTAGAAACAGGCTTGGCCTACACCGTATCTGTCCACACTGCCTGAACTCTTCCCTGAATTAATCGTTTTCAATAGGAGGGGGCTAAATCCCTTATTAATGCCCTACCAGGAGTGAATGAATAAAGCCAAGTTAAAGGGGAACTGGGTACCACATACTGTGCTAGGTTCCTTTGCATGTATCCTTTCATTCTGCTGGAGCTAAAGATGTTCTGCCTCCTCTCCATAAAACGCACCCAAACTCCAAAACCAGGAAATTCTCCATAGAAAATAGGAGTGAAGAGAGGCAAGACTAACAGGATAAACCGCAAAGCAGGAAGAAAGTTTTGTCTCCCATTTCGCTCAAGGAATTTTTGGACCCACCAAGGCTACTGTCCTGAAAGATCCTGCTGCTTCTCCTTCCCCAAATATTGTCCACTTCCTGAGAGTAAGGCTGACTTGCCGCAGGCTTATAAAGTGTTTGGTCACAGTAAGACAACTGTGAGTAATAACACACATTGTATACTGTTTTGCAATTGATAAAAGGCTTTGCATCTGTTTTTTCTTTGGAGGCTGAAGAAAAGAAGAATGGTATTCACGCAGTTCCCATTTTACAGATGAAAACAAGAGGACTTTTTCTGTGAAGTCAGGAAAGTGGTTACAATGGTACTTTCTGCCTGTCCGAATTATGTATTGCCCCTCCCCTTTCTATTAATAACATTGAAGTGTGATGGGACAACCACTGAAGCTGTCAGTTGAAACCTGCTGGGACTTTTTAGCCATTCTCTTCAACATAAAGAATGGGTGTTTTTGGAAGGGGTGAGAGGAATGGGGAAATGTTGTCAAAGAGTACAATGTTTTAGTTGAGACAGGAAGAATACATTTTGTTGAGATCTACAGCACAGCATGGTGACTGTAGTTTACAATGAAGTATTGTGTATTTCAAAATTGCTAAGACAATAAATTTCAAATGTTCTCACCACAAAAAAGATAGGTTTTGAGGTGATGAATCTATTAATTCTCTGGATTTAATTATTCCACAATATATACATATATCATAACATCACATTATACCTCCGTAAATACATACAATTTTAATTTGTCAATTAACATTTTTTTAAAAGAATAGTGTGGCCAGTTGGGGAGGTAGTTTTTTTTTTTTTTTCCTCTAGTCTCTACTCAGTATCCAAGATCCCATTCCCCAAAAAATTCCTGTCACCCAGGTGGAGTGCAGTGGCACAATCATGGCTCACTGCACCCTCTCCCTCTTGGGCTCAAGCGATCCTCCCGCCTACAGGTACATGCCACCACGCCCAGCTAATTTTTGTAGCTTTTGTAGACATGGGGTTTCACCATGTTGCCTAGGCTGGTCTCGAACTCCTCAGCTCAATCAATCTGCCCACTTTAGCCTCCCACAGTGCTGGGATTACAGGTGGGAGCCACCAAGCCCAACCCATAAAGTTCCTAACTTTTTATCTCCCTGGGAGTGCACAGCCTACACACACCAGTTTCTCTTTAGAACATACTTAAGAGTCTTGGCTTAGCATCCAACAGACAGAACTTTAACACTTCTACGGATCTGTGCACCTGTCTATGGTGTGGGGTTTTTAAGATCTCTTTCTAATGACACTTTATTTTGCAAAGCATCACAGTTTCATTCCCAGAAGAGCAGGTATGGTAAATCCTTTGTTCCAGTAACGAAGACAATGATCCAAACCCTAAGCCTCAGAGAAGCCCAGAAACCCTCCAGGCCTCCATCTCTCTGCTCCTAGCACCTGCCTCTCTCTTGACATCAACATCATTCTCCCCTCTCACAGCCCAGCTCCTTCCACAGACCCAGGGATTAGGCACCAGCACCTCAGACTAGATTTTAGAGAATTACCATTCAAGAGGCAATCCTCTTCCCTTGGTTCCAATTTCAAGGTTCTCAAAGACTGGAACAGGGCTAGTTTGAGGCAATGTGCCCCATCGCATAGCCAGAAAGAACCTTACAGTGAAAAGGAAAACAATTCTTCCAAAGTAAGGGGGTGCTGATCCCCAGAGGGAGGACAGATGGGCAAACAAACAGTAACCGGGCCACCACATGCTTCACACTCACTGATCAAGGACTTCTAAAACCACTTTTCTTTTCTCTGAATTTATATAGGATTTTGTATCACTCATAAAGGAATGTCTTATAGGCTGATAACTCCTTTCTATTCATGCTTACACTTAACGTTTAGGCTAGGATAATTTCCTAACCTCAGTGTCCTCACTATAAGATGGGAATTATTATAATCCCTACCTCATAAATTGTTGGGAGGATTAAAATACTTAGTAAAGTGCCTGACTAATAGAAAGGCATTCAATAAATGTTAGCTATTCATGGTGTCATCATCATTATATTTACCATTATTACTAATCTCCTGTATTGCAAGAATTACAGTTTATATTTTTGTAGACCATCACTGTAGCTAAAGGGTCTTTGGGCCATAGGTGATATTCCATAAAGGTTGGTTAAATTGATCTGTGGTTTTTGACTATGGAAACTCAGAACTCCCTCAAAATGTACAAAACAGATTTACCTGCTAAATAAATCTCTTCAAAGCTGACCCCAGGTTTGATTGAATTAATTCCAATGAATTTGTCACAATGATGGAGAAAGGAAACTTAGAGGGCCCCACAGTTGTTTGCTGGTAAAATGAGAAGTTTGGATTAGATCAATGTTTCCCAAAATATTTTCCTCAGAATGTTAGTGCCCCTCGAATCCTGCACAAAGCAAGAGTTGCATGACCAAGTAGCTTTTAAAACTCCTGTACACTCTACTCCCATTCTTCACAATGCACACTTTCATATTAAAAGTTCTGAGAGGTCCTCAACAGAAGACATCACTTAACTTTTTTTTGTTTTTAAGACAGATTCTCACTCTGTCACCCAGGCTGGAGTACAGTGGCCACCACTCCTGGCCTAAAAATTTTTTAACCTGGTGCTTCCCAATCTAAACTCACAGGGACCAGTTTTCTTAATGAAAGAGAATCAGACTAGCTTGTAACCATAGCTGGTGACACTCCCCTGCCCCATTCCTTGTATGTCCTCAGTGGACTAGGTCAGGAATAAATAAATTTTCCTGATTCTCAAGGGCTGGTCACTCCTTTGCACTGAGCTCAAAGCTTCTCTGTAGCATGGGTCACAATGGATGGTAGCCCTGATAGCCTAGAGTAGCCTTTCAGCCTTCTCTGAGCCTCTAAAGACTGAGGATCCTTGGCATGAAATGGAGCAACTGATATACCCTTGCTTCCCCTGGGGACTCTCTTGCTCTGAAAAAGGCATCAGCCATCATCTCCATCTAGAGAATATACTAGCTGACTCAGCTTGACCAGCCTGTACCAAAATGAGAATCTGGGTAAAATAAGCATTGAAACACTTCATTCCTTGTAGATTCACAAAACATATTAGCATATTAAAGACTATGAAGTTCTGCAGGAAAAAAAAAACCTATTTAACTTTAATCCAACATTGCCAAGTTTTATTTGACCATGGAAGATTTTTCCAAAACACTTACAAACAGATCAAGGACATTAATCTTTCATGAAACACTAGATCCCCAAGGTCCTCTCCAGCTACATCATTCTGTGATTTTCTTTTTTATTTATGGTGCATTAAAAGATTAATCTCTATCAGACTTCCATTTAGAAATTCACCAGAATGTGCAAAGGCAGCAGGTAAAATTGCTGAAGGGTATTATAAAAATACCCTCCAGTGATTTTTGAAACTTAAACTGAAATATTTATATAACTATATATTTCAGTTTGTATATTATATATATATGTATATACACACATATATATGTGTGTATATATATTGGTGTATGTATATCTATATCTACGTATATATGGCATTATATCCATTTTACAGATGCAGAAACTGAGCTTTAGAGGGGGTGAGCAATTGGTCCAAAGCCACACAGCACACTGGTAGTCATTGATAAAGGTAAAAACAAGAGTTGAAGCCTGAGGTGTAAGGACACAGAGACAAGTACACAAATGTTTACAAGTTACACATATGACACGTGCCTTTAACATGAATTTCTTGAACATTCATTTAGAGGCCTTACAATGAAGACATCAGAGTGGCAGCAAGTTCTGTTGGAATCAGGGGAGCGTGTTCTTCTATAATCCCCTGGCTAACAAGAAAGCACACTGATTTGGCCCATGGTAGTTATACACTCCCATGGAGTCAGGGGCCACTTCTATGCACACAGAAGGTGCTAAAAATATGCTGTTGACTCATTGCCTTTAAGAGCAGAAGAAATGCCAAAAGTATAGGACAAGAGGCAGAAAAGCACACGGAAAAATGTCGCAGGGCAGTCCTCTGAGGAAGTGTTAGATCCCTTTGAAATCTGTGCAAACACTTTCTTGTGCTGGGGAAAGTCAATTACATATTTCAAGCAACCCCACATGTCATACGAGTATCTTGTACGTGTTTGTGTACTCGTGTCTGTGAACTTACATCTCAGACTTCAACTTCTCGCTCCCCACCCTTATCAATGACTGCCTGCATGGCCTTGGGCAAGTTGCTTTCCCTCTTCAAAGCTCAGTTTCTGCATCTATAAAATGGACATAATGCTACCTACCTCATGGGGTTAGTGATCACATTTAAGGAGCTAATATGTGGAAATTGCTTACACAGTACCTATCACATAATAAGGGTTTAATAAGTGTTTGATGTAATTGTTTTGATTATTACTACTATTACTAAAATAATAATTACTACAATAATAATGATTCTTATTCTCTATATTAGTATTATCTTTGAAAATGGGCATGGATTATGTCTATGTAACACTTTTGGCACAATATCTAGCATTATATCACACACAAATTAGAGAATTCATGTTATTAAGGATGAAAAAATATTTTTACTGACCCTTAAATTCTTCGTAAGTAACTGCAAAAGAAGCCATTATCCCAACACATGAAATAAAAAAGAAAATTCGGTTCCTCTGGAGTTTGTTTTTGGAGGTAGCCACAGGATACCTAAATTTTTTTTCTTTTCAGAGAGACCGAGGGGCTCACTAGGTTGACCAGGCTGGTCTTGAACTCCTGGTCTCAAGCCATCCTCCCACCTCAGCCTCCCAAAGTGCTGGGATTTCATGCATGAGCCACCACATCCAGCCTACCTAAAATATTGAATGCTGTTAATAAATCTCCTGAGGCCAGCATAAGAAGGGGATGGGCAAAACTAATGCAGGTATGTTTTTCTGGCTTTTTCATGTATTGGGCCAAACTTTGAAAAGCACTTACTATTAATGGCTAACTTGCAAAATTTGTGATTTATTAAAAGCAGATTTTAATTGTTTTACCTAAAAATAATAGGCCTCTGATCTGCCAAAGATGAAGATTTAATTTCTAGGTGTTCCCCACAATACCTAGAAACATCAGTGGAATCGACTATTAAACACTTTAGAAATATTCTCATCAAAGTTCTTTAACATATAATACAGCAAAAGAAAAGTTTCTTTTCTAAAGTCTTCTCTACACTTTTTTTAATAGTTGAATTTCATTTCTGAAGGCTCCTAAAAAGAATAGAATTTAGATCTTTATTAAAGAGGAAATATATTTTCCATGTTTAATTTAAATGACATTCCATCAGTCATTTGCAATCTTAGCCTACGCAGAATTTTTTTTTTGGTAGTTTTTATGTTTTGGCTTTAGGAGGGGATTCCCAATAATCTCTATATAAATATTTCTAATCTCTATATAAATATTTTAACATTTCAATGTAAATTAGTTTTTTAAAACTATTTTATCCATAAAAATAATGAATTTGCATGGCTGAGGGTGAAATAATATGTTACCAGGACCCCTCAGTTTTGGGGGTTGTGAGTAGATCCCATCTTCATGTTCCTCCAGCCCAGCCCAAGCCTGGCTCAGGTCCTCCTCCCCCATTTGCCAGGAACCACCATCCCCAGGGATTCTATGTGCCCTGCCTGACCAGTGTTCTCCATCAGATTTTACCAATCTTTTGTTCATTCCCTCAGAGCACAGCTAAGCAAGAGTACACTAATTTGAAAATTAACTCAAGCAAATAGAGGAACAATATCCCCAACACATTGCATTTTAACATAGGGTTTCCTGGACACACTGTTTCAACCCAAGAGTTGGGCTAATAGTAGGAGTTCCATCTGCTAAAATACGGCTGTCAGCTTCAGAGGGAAATTCATGAACGTCTTCGTAGTTTGTTTTTACATTTCACTTGGCACTGTTTCTAAAATTTCCTCTGAAGCCAAAAAATAAGTTATTTCCCAGCACACTGGGCACTTTTCATTGATCATTGGATTGATTTTTGTAACTTGCAGTAGGAGCTGAAATCGACCAGGGGGTTCTTATCCAACAGACAGCAGCAAAACTCTTTGTGTATCTGCGTTCCTTTCAACAAGCGTGACTTCCTCAATGGCATCATTCGTGAGCGTAACACAGAGCTCAGCAATAACGTTTCTTCACTAACCCTACCAGGTATCCAACATAGGATGTTACTTCCTTTCACTGTTTTCCGACTCCTGGCAGATATTAATCATTGGGATTTGGGAACAAGGAAATAGAATTTCTGAGAATGCTTGGGAATTCCCAAATTCATATGATTTTCATAACACTTCACTTACAAGTTTTTGAAAAATAATAAATGACTATAATAACAAGCAAATAGTCGTTTTTTTCTGTAACAGGATTATATGAAAAGTTTTAGTAGTCTTCTATTTTAAAGAGATATGATAACAAATGATGATTTATTATTATTAGGAGCCAACATATTGTAACAAGATTATAAAATCCAATAGCATTAATAGAGAAAACATTAAAAAGAAATGAATGTTATCACAAAATAAATGCTAAAGAAAAGTCCTTTAAAGATTGAAAGGTAACACCACAAATACTTAATGCTTTAATCGTTGTTTACATGACATTGTTATACAAGGCATCAATCATCCCCTCCAATACCATTTAAATAACATAACATTCTGATCTCCTGGCAAGATGAATAGCACTAGAAAGAAGCAACTGTCAAAATTGCCGATTTAAGGGTATATTTTGTTTCTAAAACTTGGCATTTCTTAGAAAACCTCTCATAGGATTTGTAAAACATATACTATGCCTAGGAACACATTAATATTTATTTGCAGAAATGGTTCACTGTTAGCAGTGGACAAGGCCATGAACACACACTTGTAACACAGCAACAGATACAAGAAAGTCTGACTGAGGCTCCTTTACTGCTCCTGTCCTGTTCACCTTAACTTTCATCTCCACATGTCAGTGCTTCCTCATCTTGCTTGACTTGAAGTCAGTGCATTTCTTCAAGCCAGTAAGTTCTCTATACTGACTATTAAGCTGTAATTTTCACAGGAAAATTAGAATGTTCCTTCCCATTTTCCTAATTTCTCAACTGATTTTTCTCAGAATTCAGAATCCATAAATATTGAAATGCCAGGAGAGAATTTCCAAATGGAAATGCTGTTCCCTTCGTCCATTTTCAGAAGAAACCGTAGGATAGTGTTATCCTTCTCTTCTCCAATTTTTTTTTTCCTGCAAACTTATGGTTATCACCTCTTTAAGTGAGTAGCTCACAATTTTGCCTCCCCTGCAAATGGTCCCAAAACAGTGAAGTGGGTCCTCTTTAGCTGTGTCTTTAGTACATAATCCTGCATTTCTGACCATATGCAGGGAGTGTGACCCAGGGAAGGATCCCTGACTCAATGGGATTTCTCTTGCTGTCTCTAGAATTTGAACACCGGAACCCAGACGTACAGAGGCTGGGAGCCATCGTGGTGTGCTATATTGATGACGGCAGCAGTGGGTGGTGTGGGGGCAGTTAATTGACAGCTACCTGTTGCTGACATCCCAGGAACTGCCTGAACCTCCTCTTTCCCAGTCATAAGATATCTAAGATTCTGCAGTATTCTTCATTAAATCCTAGCATGGTTTAAGCTAGCCAGAATTAGGTTCTGTTGCTTTCAATCAACAGAACCTTAGCTAATACATTGTTATTTCCTGGTCTTTGTTCCTTTAATTTTCCAGGAAAAGAAGGGAAAATAGCTTACTGGTTTTAAAAAGAGACAAGGGACAACATACCATTTATGCAAAATTTAGAAGCACTCAAAGGAAACTCTGGAAAGTTCCTGAGACATATATATGTAGGATCAGCATAAAACTTGAACAGTGTATCTAGATCATGGTTGCCATGGTTGCCTTGACACAATGAACATCTGTATCAAGATCATATTTTCTTGGTGGGACAGAGAGAAGCACAAGGCGGGACTCACATTTACAGTAATCCTTGTTTTCCAGGAACCATACAACCCAGTTTGTCCAGAGCTGTTCATCTTAAGTTTGTTATCCCACCATAATTATAAATAGAACCTCCTTTTTCTCTCAAGAATATCCCACTTTGGATGATAATTTCTGTGACTACCCATTAAGAATAGTTAATAACTATAGAAAACTGCTTCTCTATATTTTTTGTATGTTTGAAATATTTTATAACAGAAATATCTTTAAAGTTATCACCTACACAGAATATAGCTGCCAAATGCTCCTACTAGGCTATTCTAACCATGAATCCCTCTGGGGCCCCTTCCTTCTACGGCGCTTGTGAGGATGAAATGAAATAAGCTCTATGAAGTGCCCAACAGTGACCAACACTGAATAAAATACAGCCACCATAGGAGGCCTTCCCTTATGTTCACCAAACTCCTGATAAGTTATTCGGTGATGTTTTAATCTTAATATTTTATGTAGATTATACATTCATCTGATTCAAAATGCAAAAGGTACAAAAGCGTATACAGTTAAAAGTTTCCCAACCCACTACCATTTATCTCCCTGGAGGCAACTGTTTCCAGATTTTTGAATATCCTTAAAGAATATCATATGTATGGAAAAGAAAGATTATATATTTATATGCATCTGTGTATGCATTTTCCTATGAGAGGCTCACAAAGTCTCTTTGAAGAGATATCATTATTACAAATACCCCTCAATTTACAATGGGGTTATATTCCAATAAACTTATGAAAATATTGTAAGCTGAAAATGCATTTAATACACTTAACCTACTAAACATCATAGCTTAGCTCGGCCTACCTTAAACACTCACATTAACCTACAGTTAGGCAAAATCATCTAACAGAAAGCCCATTTTATAATAAAGTGGGCTTTGAATATCTCATGTAATATAATGAATACTGTACTGAAAGTGGAAAACAGAATGGTTGTATGAGTACTCAAAGTACAGCTTCTGCTGAATGTGTATTGCTTTCAAACTATCTTAAAGTTGAAAAATCGTAAGTCAAAATATTCTAAGTCAGGGATTGTTTGTACTTCTACTTTACATGATGAAATTGAGCCTTGAAAAGATTAAGTGACTCGCCCAAGGTCACACTGGCAGTTAAATAGTGAAACTTGGATCCAAATTGTTCAGTCACTACATGTATTGTCTTGAAATTTGAAAAAGAGGAAGAGGAATTAAACTACTAAATTGAAGGACTATTTTAGGCATAGAAGAAGCAGATGCCTTCATGTCCAAGTGATTGTGAAAAGCCCACTTGCCCCAAAATATGTCTCCTGGTCATATGAAATTCCACCATTTGAGATTTTTACCTGGGGATTTAGAGTAATCTGCTGTTTTCCTAGAGCTCCCCTAAAATAGAAATAGAAAATTTTGGAAGGCTAAATATATGCTAACATTGGAAAACTCATTTTCTCCCCTTCGTAAGGCAAGGTACTGAAGGAGGGGGCCCTACGGGCTGTGCAGGGACATCCTGGAGGCATGGGGAGAAGAAACTGAAAGGCAAGTTTGTATGGAACAAAGAATACCGATCTCAGGATTCTCCCTTGAACCTGCCCTAACTTTGTTCAAATAGACTTAGCCACTGTCCTGCTGTCAAAAGACCACAGCCAATCTGACTTGTTTTCAATATAATGATGAATATTGATTTGGTCCCTTCATCCAACATTCTCAGCTGGATCTTTTTTGACCAAGGATATACATTACTAGGTGAGTACAGGCAGTTAATTCTTCCACACGGGACTTCGGAGTTTCTGAGTTAACCAGAATCACCCACCTTAACATCTGCCAGTTTATACCCAAGTCCTGACCAGTGCCCCCTACCTGCTATGCCTCATGTTTTCAATAGAGCATAAAATCAGAAATGAAAGATGAAACATCATAGCCAATATCACAGAAATACAAAGGATCCTAAGAAACTGCTAGGTATAATTACACACTAACTAATTGGATCATCTAGAAGAAATGGATAAATTCCCAGACACATAAAACCTACCAAGATTGACTCATGAAGAAATTTAAAAATCTGAACAGACTAATAGCAAGCAAGGAGGTTGAATCCGTAAGAAAATGTCTCCTATCAATGAAAAACCCAAAACCAGATGGCTTCCCAGATTAATTCTACCAAATATTTTAAGAACTAATACCAGTCCTTCTCAAACTCTTCCAAAAAGCTGAAGTGGAGGGAATACTTCCAAACTCATCTTACAGGGCCAGCATTACCCTGATTCCAAAGCCAGACAAGAACACTACAAGAAAGGAAAATGACAGGCCAATATCCTTGATCTACATAGATGCAAAAATCCTCAACAAAATCCTAGCAAACCAAATTCAATAGCACATTGAAAGAATCATTCACCATGATCATGTCATGGTTCAACATAAGCAAATCAATACATATAATATACCATATTAGAAAAATAAAGGATAGAAACTATATGGCCATCACAATAGATATAGAAAAAGTTTTTGACAAAATTCGAAACCCTTTCATGGTGAAAAAAAAAAACACCCAACAGATCACGTATTGAGGGACTGTATCCCAACAAAATAAAGGCCATATATGACAAACCCATAGCTAACACCATGATCAATGGTGAAAAGTTGAAACTTTTCCTCTACCATCAGGAACAAGACAAGGATGCCCACAGACACCACTTCTCAGGGTAATTAGGCAAAAGAAAGAAATAAAAGCATCCTAATAGGAAAGGAAGAAGTGAAACTGTCTCTACTGACGGCATGATCTTGTTATATATAGAAAACCCTACAAACTTCACTAAAAAAAGGTTAGAACTCAACACAAAGAAGGGAACAATAGACACTGGGGGACTCCAAAGGTGGGAGGGAAGGATGGTGGGAGCAAGGGTTGAAAAACTACCTATCGATTACTATGCTCACTGCTTGGGTGGTGGGATCATTAGAAGCCCAAACCTCAGCACCATGCAATATACCTGTTTAAGAAACCTGTACATCTACCCTCCTGACTCTAAAATGAAACATAAAATATTTAAAAAACAAAAACAAATAAATAAAATTTGAAAACTGTTAGAACTGAACTGATAGGTGAAATCAGTAAAGTTGTAGGATACAAAATCAACAGATAGAGCCTTGAACACAGCAACATCCAGCTGTCTGACACGAAAGTCTGAGGGGCAAGAAAACCTCTATATGAACTCAGAAACAATGAGCTAAGTTGTATTTATGTCTGAAAGGATGTTAAGAACTTCATTCATGTTACATCAGAGCCAACAGAAAGAACCAACAGGAAACCTGTACCCAACAAACAGAAATGACAAGATGAAGGGAAAGCAGAGGTAAGGGCTTACCTTAGAAAGGGCAAGTGATTAGCTCAATATGCAATACAATGTTTGCTCCTGAGCCAAAAATTTGTACAATAATTTGGACATTACTTGCACAACCAGAAAAATCAGCCACTCATTAGGAAAATGTGTTTCTGTAGAAGTCTTAGGACTCAGCTATCTATAATAACATGAAAAGATAATATTTTCATCCAAAATGAGTATTTTTGTTTGTCTTGGCTAGTTATTCTAACGTCAACAGCCTCTAAATAAACTGTTGAAGTACATGATATAACCACCTCTTTCTCCATCTTTCCCATTGCTCCCATAGGGTTTCAGTTGTGCAATTTCACCATTAGCAAAGCTTTTTGCTGAAATCTGGCTTTTCAAAGGGAGAGTATCCAGAAACAGAAGATGCTGAGCTGGGAGGCTCTTCGTAATAGAACTGCTGCTTCAGTTTAACTTGAAAAAGCCCACACCGAGTTCCTAATGACAAACATCTGAACACCGGGTCTTCCCCTGAGCAAGACCATGCTATGCCTCCTGCTCGCTCTGTTCTATAAGCAACCCACAGATTGCTCCCTGTGAAGAGGAGCCTGCAAGGGGAGCAGCATTCCACCAGACCCTGATTTAGCAAGATATTTCCATATCATTCCCCCAACCAGCTGGAAGTCCTCCACTGCTCTTGTGTAAAAATCTAACTCATCTCACTGAATTTCCTGATTTAAAAGTCTAATTCATTTCACCAAAAATGTGACAGAAGGAAACCAAGTACACCATCTCTCTCTTACCAAACCAAAGCTATTGTATGTGCATTCTGGGGGGAAAACATGGTCCAAATATGTTACGGAGGGGGTGCCAGCCCAGTGTCATCCTCTTACTATTGCCATAGGATCTTGGCTGATGGCATCAGAGGAAAAACAAGTTTATCGATTACTTTCAACCACTAAGCTCACTCCTCCATGAAAAATATGTCACAAGTCCAATGTCTCTTATTAAAATAAGCACTGCAAAATATAAAGGAGTCACAGTTTTAAAATGGGGCACACGTTCTCTAAGCGGTGAACCACGTTAGAGGTGCACTGTTTACAATGTATAAAGTCCCCTGGAGCCAGGGTTAGGAAGCGCATCTGTTCTTTGATGTTCTGGGATGAAGGAGAAAGGAAAATGTGCTGCCAGAAGTGAGTGGGAAGGAGCCCATGAGATAAAGGAAGTAAATCCATTTGCTGATTGCAATAATAATGGTAATACACGAAGCTATACATACATACATACATACATACATACATACATGAAAACTTTCACATTTTTTAAAAAAAAGAACTTAAGGCTTCCACTCATGTAATCAGCCCTTATGAACTCTCCCGATTAGCTGCAAGGAAAATCTTCCTTTCTACTCTTTCTTGCACCATCCTGGGCTCCCTTTTGACTTTTTTTTTTTTTAACTTATAAACGAACAGCTCATATTCTGAAGTTTGTAGTCCCCTCCCGCCCCCTCTCTCTCTATACGGCTCATTTACATTGGCAGCTGTCGTGCTGCTGGGCATCCTCAAACCCACAAGTTTCCCTTTAATGTTTGAGCAGACAAACATGATCATGCACTAGGCATCACTGTGCCACTCAAAATGCTTTTTTGTTTTTTTTATTGCATCTGAGAAAAATCTCAAGGTTGCAAACCTGGAGTCAGAATTGTCTCCATGTGTCTCAGTGGGAAGAGTATCGTGTGAAGGAACAAGTTGATTCTACTAATCAAAAGGAATTTTTTTTGATATCAGGTCATCCTCCGAATGAATTTATATTACCGAGTGGAGGGTCACATGAAGAAAATGGTCAAACAGCACCACCTAGAGCAAGAGCTGTGAAGTGCAGCGGAGCCGGGCTGTGTCAGGAAAGAAAAGCAAGCTGGGGCCTGGCTCAGCGCTCTCCCCTCTGCTCCTGTCTGCATGGAAAGATTAGGATGACAGTGGCAGGAAGCCTGTGCACCTAGTATGCATCACTTGAAGGGAACACACAGATTCCAGTAAACAGTTGGAAGGAAATGTTAATACCAGGCTCTGCTAAACAATATCAAATGAGTCCTAGATGAGGCAAGCGACTTTCATCAAAGTTTCCTGATACCTGAAAAGACAGCCCAGGGGATCCTGCGCTACATGTGGTGTATGTAAATTAAGCGGGTTTTTTTCCCCTTTGTAATCAAGGCTCATACACAAACAAAATCACACTTTAGAAATGGCCTATTTCAACTTGTAACTAGCTTGCTTTCAGGGGCTCCAGGTCAAAAAGAAATAGAGCACAAAGAGGCTTTCTCCTTAGGGATCATACACAAATTCACTCTGTCCATTTCTTTCCCACATGGAGCAACAAAGCCCTCAGATCTCTCCATCCACACATCGGGTCCTTCCTGATTAAAGTGAGATAAATCACAGCCCTCTCTCTCCAGATGGCAGGCGACAAGAGGGGGATGCTTGCCTCAAGAAGTCCTCCCCATCCCTCTGCATTCATGCAAGCCCGAGCGGAGAGATGCAAGAAATTACGGATGCATTTTAATTCCCCAGACCCTGCAATTAAAAATGGAAATTTTTTGGCCACGCCTGTTGGCTCACGCCTGTAATCCCAGCACTTTCAGAGGCCGAGGTCGGCAGATCACCTGGGGTCAGGAGTTCGAGACCAGCCTGGCCAACATGGTGAAACGCTGTCTCTACTAAAAATACAAAAATTAGCTAGGAATGGTGGTGGGTGCCTGTAGTCCCAGCTACTCGGGAGGATGAGGCAGGAGAATCACTTGAACCCGGGAGGCAATGTTTGCAGTGAGCCAAGATCGCACCACTGCACTCCACTCTGGGTGACAAAGGAAGACTTCATCTCAAAAAATGTTTTTAAAAAATGGAAGTGTTGTTCTTTCATTTGTAAATGTGTTTTGGTAAAAGAGGGGCAGTTTAAGCAACCCTTTCTATTGTCTACATTGTTAAAATTCATCCGACATGGACTCTTGACTCTGTTTTGCCTGGGCAGACCCAATTCAAGCATTTACAACAGCTATAACCTCCTCAAATCAAAAAGAGGAATCAGCATTATTGCTAAGTTCAAATAAGGTCTTGTTTTATTTCATTTTTATTTTTGAATGCAGCCATTCCTCCATGTGCTGTCATCAGGTAAGATTGTCAGTCCTGATTAGGTAAAGGTATTATTACAAAATGCAATTCTTAAACATTCAGTGTCTAACTACACTTTTACTAAGCCTTTCCCCCTCCCCTATGTATTCTCCTTTAGACACCCCTTCTCAAATTTAAAATCACAGAAACTAAAATATGATGCCTAAAGAGAGCCTAGCGACTGCCCAGTCCTCTAATTTGATGAGTGGGAGTACTGAAGCCCAGAGGAGGTCAAGTAATTTGTTCCCAATGTCTTAGATAAGAAGAAAATGACCAGCTGGGAAATCCCACTCATGTCAAGGCAGAGGCACAGGGCCACAGACTGTGGTTGAATTGTGCCACACTCCTACATCCTTCTTTAGGAATCACAGAACATTCCTGTGTTGAGTCGGAGTCACTGACTTCGTTTTCAGGCTGATTGAGTTCTGTGCTTACAGGCTGCGACAAGAAGTTTTGGTATTATGCTACACCAAGACCATTTATCTAGTTCAAGAAATGCACAGTCCTTAGAGCCCAGCAACTTTCCCCATGTCCAGTAAATGTAGCTTCTCCATTAGAAGCTGTCAGAATGGAGCCTTCTGGCTCATCTTGATTTTGATTTGTGCAAGAATGAATGGTTGTGCTAAGACAGCTTTCCTAGCTGATAGAGAGCGAAACTTTTTTCTCATAATCTATAAAAACATTAAATTAGAACTTTTTTCTCATAATCTGTGAAAAAATATTAAATTAAATCTGGCTCGTCTTGATTTTGATTTGTGCAAGAATGAATGGTTGTGCTAAGACAGCTTTCCTAGCTGATAGTGAGCAAAACTTTTTTCTCATAATCTATAAAAAATATTAAATTAGAAGCATAGAGTTTATTTCATGACTTTTATCTTCCTGCAATTTTCTTGTGGGCATAAATGATTTGTTTTTATCCTGCCTGCCCCCCAATCCCTTTTCCAAGAGACTAAAAGAGTATCTAGTGCAAAGTGGAGACTCAAATATTTTTTAATAAACAGTGATCCCAGCCACCCAGTGCATGTTGCCAAATGCCAACCCCATAAATAATCAAACACATCATCTCATTCAGCCAATCAAAATCAAGTGCTACCTATTTTTTTAAGTTTTCATAGCCCTTGGGCATCTGCTTTCTCAGCATTTCCCAAACTTGAGTCATTCTCATCCTGCCTTCCTAATTTTGATCTGTCAATTACCTCTACTATTATTTATTTCATATATTTTTAAATAGACCCACTTTTGAAACTTAAATACACGCCTTTTAAAAGGAAGCTTTCTTACTACTATACATCAAAAGCCATTATTACTTGTTCTAAGTACTCATAACAAGATGGTCACAACTATTAAAATTTACTAATGTGCATCCACATACTCTCTAAATTCATGGAGCATCTGCACACACTTTAAGAAACAATTCTGCACTACTCACTCAATTTTCTTGACATCCTTCTGAGGCAGGACAAACCTTGGGCCCAAAGAATTGAGGTAGGAGTCCAAGCAAGTTGCCAGCCACATAAAGGCAAACCTTGGCTCGGAAGTCAGGACTACCAGCCCCTAGGTTATGGTTCATGCTCTTTCCTCTGCTCTCCAGAACCTCCTATCTCCAAGTGTAGTTAGCAGCCCAGATGCAGCAGCATCCTCTAGAGACTTGTTAAAAATGCAGAAGCTCAGGCTCCACCCCAGGCCAATGCAGATTGAATCTGCATTTTAACAAGGTCCAGGTAATTCACGTGCACATTAAGTTTGAAAAGGCCTGGTCTAGATCAGCGGTTCTCTAACTTAGCAGCACATTAGAACCATGTGTAGAGACTTTAAAAATACCGGTGCCTGGGCTTCATCTCCCAGAGAATCTGACTTAAGTGTCTGGGGTTTGCCCTGAGTCTAGGTATTTTTAAAAACTCCTCAGCTTATACAAAGCTGGCAGGGCTGGGCACAGTGGCTCATGCCTATAATCCCAGCAGTTCATGAGGCCAAAGTGGGCAGATTGCTTGAGTCCAGGAGTTTGAGACTAGCCTGGGCTAAAACCCCATCCCTACAAAAAAAAAATATATACAAAAAGTAGTTGGGCATGGTGGTGGCACATACCTGTAGTCCCGGCTACTCAGGAGGCTGAGTCCTCACTTCAACCCAGGAGGTCACGGTCTGGTCAACAGAGCAAGACCCTGTATCAAAACAAACAAACAAGCAAACAAAAAATGCTAGCAGCTTACCAGCTAGGGAGGCCTGTAGAGCCAAGTTTTCCAAATGGGGCTACGTTAGTTGTTCCAGAACTTTAGCTGCATCAAAACCACCTGGATGGCTTGTTCAGCTACAGAGGGTCTGGCCATGCCCCTAGAGTTTCCAGCTGAGGGTCTGGAATGAGGCCCGATGATTTGCATTTCTAACAATCTCCAGGTGATGCTGATGCTGTGGGTCCAGGGACCACATTTTGAGAATCTATGCTAAATGAATCGGAGAAGACCAAAGCTCAAACTTATTCCAAGAACTTTTCAAGGCCCACCTGCAAGTTGTAGTGGAAGTAAGCATCTAAGGGTGCAAAAAAGTTTCACTGTAGACTAAGGCCTTTTACCTGAGCTCTCAAATGTTCACATTTCTCTTATCAACCTAAATAACAAACAGAGAGAGGCTCTCCACAAGAAAAAGATATTCGTTTGGAAACAGAGCCTTGCAATAGAAACAGGCAAGCCAGAGTAAACTATATGCATATTCACGGAGGTAAAGGAAGACAAAAGAAAAAATGAGGAAGATTATATGATCATTTGGAAATGATTATCCTTGGCTACAAAGATCAATAACAAAGGTGATGCCAGGCCCAGGTTGGACAGGCAGTTGTTGGGCAAATATCCTTCAGAAGCATGGTTGTGTGCAAAGTTGCAATGGGCTTTGTGCAAGATTGTGTTTTTTGCAGTCTTCTGTGATAAGTTTTGTTATCAGGCATACAAGCCCAAGAATCCTTTTTTGCATGGCCTTCCCTGGCTCTATTTGTCAGGGTTTTGGTTAGGGGAGGGGTATTTTTAACACTCTCAATGTAAAAAATGCCATAAGGTAGGTACCCCAATTGCTTGTTTCGTCTTCATAAAATAACTTTTCCACCCGAACAAAGTCTACACATAAATTGTAAAAATACCCTGGCATGCAGTCCCTGGAAAAGTCTGGAGTCATTCTCGGGGTTCCCACCCAGGTGGGCAAGCGCAGCCACCACAGATAAACACAAAGTAGGGGTCCCCGCTGGGGTTCAGCGGCAGGCAGTGGCCCTGGTTCTGATATTTGGCTGAAAACACAGCTCCTCTTTGTCACCCTCAGGACATTTCAGCTATTTCCTAGATAATAATCTCACTTCACCCTGCACAAAACAGGCACATGATCATGTCACTCTGACCTGGTTTGAGTCCAAGGAGAATTTTGTTTTTAAAATAATTTAGGTTAGTAGTTAAAATATGAACTTTGGGCCAGGAGTGGTGGCCCATGCCTATAATCCCAGCACTTCATGAGGCCAAAGTGGGCAGATTGCTTGAGTCCAGGAGTTTGAGACTAGCCTGGGCTAAAACCCCATCCCTACAAAAAAAAAATACAAAAAGTAGTTGGGCATGGTGGTGGCACATACCTGTAGTCCCGGCTACTCAGGAGGCTGAGTCCTCGCTTGAACCCAGGAGGTCACGGTATGGTCAACAGAGCAAGACCCTGTATCAAAACAAAGAAACAAACAAACAAAAAATGCTAGCAGCTTACCAGCTAGGGAGGCCTGTAGAGGCAAGTTTTCCAAATGGGGCTACATTAGTTGTTCCAAAACTTTAGCTGCATCAAAACCACCTGGATGGCTTGTTCAGCTACAGAGGGTCTGGCCATGCCCCTAGAGTTTCCAGGTGAGGGTCTGGAATGAGGCCCGATGATTTGCATTTCTAACAATCTCCAGGTGATGCTGATGCTGTGGGTCCAGGGACCACATTTTGAGAATCTATGCTAAATGAATCGGAGAAGACCAAAGCTCAAACTTATTCCAAGATCTTTTCAAGGCCCACCTGCAAGTTGTAGTGGAAGTAAGCATGTAAGGGTGCAAAAAAGTTTCACTGTAGACTAAGGCCTTATACCTGAGCTCTCAAATGTTCACATTTCTCTTATCAACCTAAATAACAAACAGAGAGAGGCTCTCCACAAGAAAAAGATATTCGTTTGGAAACAGAGCCTTGCAATAGAAACAGGCAAGCCAGAGTAAACTATATGCATATTCACGGAGGTAAAGGAAGACAAAAGAAAAAATGAGGAAGATTATATGATCATTTGGAAATGACTATCCTTGGCTACAAAGATCAATAACAAAGGTGAGGCCAGGCCCAGGTTGGACAGGCAGTTGTTGGGCAAATATCCTTCAAAAGCATTGTTGTGTGCAAAGTTGCAATGGGCTTTGTGCAAGATTGTGTTTTTTGCAGTTTTCTGTGATAAGTTTTTGTTATCAGGCATACAAGCCCAAGAATCCTTTATTGCATGGCCTTTCCTGGCTCTATAAGTCAGGGTTTTGGTTAGGGTAGGGGTATTTTTAACACTCTCAATGTAAAAAATGACATAAGGTAGGTACTCCAATGACTTGTTTGGTCTTCATAAAATAATTTTTCATAAAATCTCTGTAAACGTGGAAATACCTACACCGCTATCTCTGTAAATGTGTAAACATTTACAACACTATCTGTATAAACATGGAACTATTTACACCGCCGTCTCTATAAACATGGAAATATCTACACCGCTATCTCTATAAATATGGAAATATCTACACCGCTATCTCTATAAACATGGAAATATCTGCACCACTATCTGTATAAACATGGAAATAAATACACTGCTGTCTCTATAAACATGGAAATAACTACACCTCTATCTGTATAAACATGGAAATATCTACACCACTGTCTCTATAAACATGGAAATATCTACAATGCTATCACTATAAACACGCAAATATCTACATCACTGTCTCTATAAACATGGAAATATCTACACCGCTATCTCTATGAACATGGAAATATCTACACCGCTGTCTCTAGAAAAATGGAAATATCTACACCGCTATCTCTATAAACGTGGAAATATATAAACCGCTATATCTAAAAACATGGAAATATTTACACCACTATCTCTATAAACGTGGGAACATCTACACCGCTATCTCTATAAACCTGGAAATATCTACACCGCTATAAGTATAAATGTGGAAATATCTACAAAGCTATTTGTATAAACATGGAAATATCTACACCGCTATCTCAATAAACATGGAAATACTTACACTGCTATCTGTATAAACATGGAAATATTTACAAAGCTATCTCTATAAACATGGAAATATCTACACAGCTATCTCTATAAACATGGAAATATCTACACCACTATCTGTAAAACATGGAAATATCTACACCACTATCTGTATAAACATGGAAATATATACACGGCTATCTGTTTAAACATGGAAATATCTACACCACTGACTGTATAAACTTGGAAATATCTACACCGCTATCTGTATAAACATGGAAATATCTACACCGCTGTCTCTATAAACATGTAAATATCTACACCGCTGTCTCTATTAACCTGGAAATCTCTACACCGTTATCTGTACTAACGTGGAAATACCTACACCGCTATCTGTATAGACGTGGAAATATCTACATCGCTTTCTCTACAAACGTGGAAATATCTACACCGCTATCTGTATAAACATGGAAATATCTACACGGGTATGTGTATAAACGTGGAAATACCTGCAACGCTATGTGTATAAACTTGGAAATTTCTACACCGCAATCTGTATAAAAGTGGAAACAGATTCACCGCTATCTGTATAAACGTGGAAATATCTACACCGCTATCTCTATAAACGGGGAAATATCTACACCGCTATCTGTATAAACGTGGGAATATCTACACCGCTATCCCTATAAACGTGTAAACATTTACACGGCTATCTGTACAAACATGGAAATATTTACACCGCTATCTCTAAAAACATGGAAATATCTACACCGCTATGTCTATAAACATGAAAATATTTACACCGCAATCTGTATAATCATGGAAATATTTACACCGCTATCTCCAAAAACATGAAAATATCTACACTGCTGTTTGTATGAACATGGAAATATCTACACCGCTATCTCTATAAACATAGAAATATCTACATTGCTGTCGGTATAAACATGGAAATATCTACACAGCTATCTGTATAAACATGGAAATATCTACACCGCTATCTGTAAAAACATGGAAATATCTACACGGAAAGCTGTATAAACATGGAAATATCTAGACAGTCATCTCTATAAACATGGGAATATCTATACCGCTATCTGTATAAACATGGAAATACCCACACCGCTATCTGTATAAACATGGATATACCCACACCGCTATCTGTATAAAGATGGAAATATCTACACCGCTATCTTTATAAACATGGAAATATCTGCAACTCTATCCGTGTAAACATAGAAATATCTCCACGGCTATTTGTGTAAACATGGAAATATCTGCACAGCTATCTGCATAAAGATGGAAATATCTACACCACTATCTGTAAAACGTGGAAATATCTACACCGCTCTCTGTATAAACCTGGAAATATCTACACCGATATCTGTATAAACATGGAAATATCTACACCGCTATCTGTATAAACAAGGAAATATCTACACCGCCATCTGTATAAACATGGAAATACCTACACCGCTATCTGTATAAATATGGAAATATCCACACCGCTATCTCTATAAACATGGAAATACCAACACCGATTTCTCTATAAACATGGAAATATCTACACTGCAATCTCTATATACATGGAAATATCTACACCGCCATCTCTATAAACATGAAAATAGCTACACCGCCATCTTCAGAAACATGGATGTATCTACACCGCCATCTGTATAAACATGGAAATATCTACACTACTATCTGTATAAACATGGAAATAACTTCACTGCCATGTGTATAAACATGGAAATATCTACACCGCCATCTGTATAAAGATGGAAATATCTACACTGCAATCTGTATAAATATGGAAATATCTACATTGCTACCTCTATAGACATGTAATTATCTACTCCGCTATCTGTATAAACATGGAAATATCTACACTGCCATCTGTATAAAGATGGAAATATCTACACCGCGAGCTTTATAAACATGGAAATATCAACACCGCTATCTGTATAAACATGGAAATACCAACACCGATATCTGTATAAACATGGAAATATCTACACCGCTATCTCTATAAACATGAAAATACTTACACCACCATCTCTATAAGCATGGAAATATTTACACCGCTATCTCTATAAAAATAGAAATATCTACACCGCCATCCCTATAAACATGGAAATATCTACACCGACATCTGCATAAACATGGAAATATCTACACAGACATCTGTATAAACATGGAAATACCTGCACTGCCATCTGTATAAACTTGGAAATATCTACACTGACATCTGTAGAAAGATGGAAATGTCTACAAAGCGATCAGTATAAACATGGGAATTTCTACACTGCTACCTGTATAAACATGGAAATATCTACACCACTATCTGTATCAACATGGAAATAACTACACCGCAATCTGTATAAACATGGAAATATCTACAATGCTATCTCTGTAAACATGGAAATATCTACACAGCTATTTGTGTAAACTTGGAAATATCTACACAGCTATCTGTGTAAAAATGGAAATATCTACACAGCAATCAGTGCAAAGATGGAAATATCTACACTGCTATCTCTGTAAACATGGAAATATCTACACCGCTATCTGTATAAACATGGAAATATCTATACCGCAGTCTCTATAAACATGGAAATATCTGCACCGCTATCTGTATAAACATGAAAATATCTACACCGCTATCTGTATAATGATGGACATATCTACACCGCAATCTGTATAAACATGGAAATATCTACCACGGTATGTGTGTAAACATGGAAATATCTACACAGCTATCTGTGTAAACTTGGAAATATCTACACAGCTATCTGCGTAAACATGGAAATATCTACACCACAATCTGTGCAAAGATGGAAATAACTACACCGCTATCTCTGTAAACTTGGAAATATCTACACCGCTACCTGTATAAACATGGAAATATCTACACCGCTGTCTGTATAAACAAGGAAATATCAACACCGCCATCGGTAGAAACATGGAAAATCTACACCGCAATCTGTATAAACATGGAAATGCCTACACCGCTATCTGTATAAATATGGAAATATCTACACCGCTATCTCTATAAACACGGAAATACCTACACCGCTTTCTCTATAAACATGAAAATATCTACACTGCTATCTCTATATACATGTAAATATCTAAACCTCCATCTCTATAAACATGAAAATATCTACACCGCCATGTTCAGAAACATGGATGTATCTTCACGGCCATCTCTATAAACATGGAAATATCTACACCACTATCTGTATAAACTTGGAAATATCTTCACTGCCATCTGTATAAACATGGAAATATCTACACCACTGTCTGTATAAAGATGGAAATATCTACACCGCAATCTGTATAAATATGGAAATAACTACACCGCTATCTCTATAGACATGGAAATATCTACACCGCTATCTGTATAAACATGGAAATATCTACACTGCCATCTGTATAAAGATGGAAATATCTACACAGCGAGCTGTATAAACATGGAAATATCTACACCGCTATCTGTATAAACATGGAAATACCAACACCGCTATCTGTATAAACATGGAAATATCTACACTGCTATCTCTATAAACATGAAAATACTTACACCACAATCTCTATAAACGTGGAAATATTTACACCGCTATCTCTATAAACTTAGAAATAACTATACCGCCATCTCTATGAACATGGAAATATCTACACCGCGATCTGCATAAACATGGAAATATCTACACAGACATCTGTATAAACATGGAAATATCTACACCGCCATCTCTATAATCATGAAAATATCTACTCCGCCATCTTCAGAAAAATGGATGTATCTACACCGCCATCTGTATACACATGGAAATATCTACACCACTATCTGTATAAACATGGAAATATCTTCACTGCCATCTGTATAAACAAGGAAATATCTACACCGCCATCTGTATAAAGTTGGAAATATCTACACCGCAATCTGTATAAATATGGAAATACCTACACCGCTATCTCTATAGACATGGAAATATCTACACCGCTATCTGTAGAAACATGGAAATATCTCCACTGCTATCAGTATAAAGATGGAAATATTTACACCGCGAGCTGTATAAACATGGAAATATCTACACCGCTATCTGTATAAACATGGAAATACCAACACCGCTATCTGTATAAACATGGAAATATCTACACCGCTATCTCTATAAACATGAAAATACTTGCACCACCATCTCTATAAACATGGAGATATTTACACCGCTGTCTCTATAAACATAGACATAACTACACCGCCATCTCTATAAACATGGAAATATCTACACCGCCATCTGCATAAACATGGAAATATCTACACAGACATCTGTATAAACATGGAAATATCTACAGAGCCATCTGTATAAACTTGGAAATATCTACACTGACATCTGTAGAAAGATGAAAATGTCTACAAAGCGATCTGTGTCAACATGGGAATTTCTACACCGCTACCTCTATAAACATGGAAATATCTACACCGCTATCTGTATCAACATGGAAATAACTACACCGAAATCTGTATAAACATGGAAATAACTACAATGCTATCTCTGTAAACATGGAAATATCTACACAGCTGTCTGTGTAAACTTGGAAATATCTATACCGCTATCTGTGTAAATTAGTCAATACCTACACCGCAATCTGTGTAAAGATGGAAATACCTACACCGCTATCTCTGTAAACATGGAAATATCTACACCGATATCTGTATAAAAATGGAAATACCTACACTGCCATCTGTATAAACATGGAAATACCTACACCGCTTTCTCTATAAACATTAAAATATCTACACTGCTATCTCTTTATACATGGAAATATCTACACCTCCATCTCTATAAACATGAAAATATCTACACCGCCATCTTCAGAAACATCGATGTATCTACACCGCCATCTGTATAAACATGGAAATACCTACACAACTATCTGTATAAACATGGAAATTAATTCACTGCCATCTGTATAAAGATGGAAATATCTACACAGCAATCTGTATAAATATGGAAATATCTACACCGCTATCTCTATAGACATTGAAATATCTACACCGCCATCTGTATAAACATGGAAATACCAACACCGCTAACTGTATAAACAAGGAAATATCTACACCGCTATCTCTATAAACATGAAAATACTTACACCACCATCTCTATAAACATGGAAATATTTACACCGCTATCTCTATAAACTTAGAAATAACTAGACAGCCATCTCTATAAACATGGAAATATCTACACCGCTATCTGCATAAACATGGAAATATCTACACAGACATCTGTATAAACATGGAAATATGTACACCGCCATCTCTATAAACATGAAAATATCTAAAACGCCATCTTCAGAAACATGGATGTATCTACACCGCCATCTGTATAAACATGGAAATATCTACACAACTATCTGCATAAACATGGAAATACCTTCAATGCCATCTGTATAAACATGGAAATATCTACACCGCCATCTGTATAAACATGGAAATATCTACACCGCTATCTGTATAAACATGGAAATAACAACACCGTTATCTGTATAAACATGGAAATATCTACACCGCTATCTCTATAAACATGAAAATACTTACACCACCATCTCTATAAACATGGAGATATTTACACAGCTATCTCTATAAACATAGAAATAACTACACCGCCACCTCTATAAACATGGAAATATCTACACCGCCATCTGAATAAACATGGAAATGTCTACACAGACATGTATATAAACATGGAAATATCCACACTGCGATCTGTATAAACTTGGAAATATCTACACTGTCAGCTGTAGAAAAATGGAAAGTCTACAAAGTGATCTGTATAAACATGGGAATTTCTACACCGCTACCTGTATAAACATGGAAATATCTACACCGCTATCTGTATCAACATGGAAATAACTACACCGCAATCTGTATAAACACGGAAATATCTACAATGCTATCTCTGTAAACATGGAAATATCTACACAGCTATCTGTGTAAACTTGGAAATATCTACACCGCTATATGTGTAAATTTGGCAATACCTACACCGCAATCTGTGCAAAGATGGAAATAGCTACACCGCTATCTCTGTAAATATGGAAATGCCTACACCGATATCTGCATAAACATGGAAATATCTACACTGCCATCTGTATAAACATGGAAATATCTACAGCGCCATCTGTATAAACATGGAAATTTCTACACTGCCATCTGTACACACATGGAAATATCTACACAGCCATCTGTGTAAACATGGAAATTTTTACACCGCTATCTGTATAAACATGGAAATATCTCCACCGCTACATTTAAACACGGAAATACCTACAACGGTATCTTTAAAAACATGGAAATACCTACACCGCTATCTGTATAAACAATGAAATATCTACAACGCTATCTGTGTAAACATGGAAATATCTACACAGCTATCTGTGTAAACTTGGAAATATCTACACCGGAATCTGTGTAAGCATGGAAATATCTACAACGCTATCTGTGTAAACATGGAAATATTTACAACGCTATCTGTGTAAACAGGGAAATATCTACACAGCTATCTGTAAAACGTGGAAATATCTACACCACTATCTGTATAACCCTGAAAATATCTACACCGCTATCTGTATCAACATGTAAATAACTACACTGCTAACTGTATAAACATGGAAATATCTACACTGCTATCTGTATAAACATGGAAATATCTACACCGCCATCTGTAAAAACATGGAAATATCTTCACCGCCATCTTCATAAACATGGAAATAACTACACAGACATCTGTATAAACATGGAAATATCTACACTGCCATCTGTATAAACTTGGAAATGTCTACACTGACATCTGTAGAAAGATGGAAATGTCTACAAAGCGATCTGAATAAACATGGGAATTTCTACACCACTACCTGTATAAACATGGAAATTTCTACACAGCTATCTGTATCAACATGGAAATAACTACCCCGCAATCTGTATAAACATGGAAATATCTACAATGCTATCTCTGTAAACATGGAAATATCTACACAGCTATCTCTGTAAACATGGAAATACCTAAACCGCTATCTGTATAAACATGGAAATATCTACAGCGCGATCTGTATAAACATGGAAGTATCTACACTGCCATCTGTACACACATGGAAATATCTGCACAGCCATCTGTATAAACATGGAAATATCTACACCGCTAACTCTATAAACATGGAAATATCTACACCGCTGTCTGTATAAACATGGAAATATCTACATCGCAATCTGTATAAACATGGAAATATCTCCACCGCTATCTGTATAAACATGGAAATATCTACACCGCTCTCTGTATAAACATGGTAATCTATACAATGCTATCTTTGTAAACATGGAAATATCTACACCGCTATCTGTATAAACTTGGAAATATCCACCCAGCTATCTGTGTAAACATGGAAATATCTACACAGCAATCTGTGCAAATATGGAAATATCTACACCGCTATCTCTGTAAACATGGAAATATCTACACCGCCATCTGTATAAATATGGAAATATCTACACCGCTATCTCTATAAACATGGAAATATCTACACCGCTAAATTTATAAACATGAAAATATCTACACCGTTAACTCTATAAACATGGAAATATCTACAACGCCATCTGTATAAACATGAAAATATCTACAGAGTAATTTGTATAAACAAGGAAATATCTACACTACCATCTCTATGAACATGGAAATAACGAAACTACCATCTGTATACACATGGAAATAACTACAGAGCCATCTGTATAAACATGGAAATATCTACACCGCTATGTCTACAAACATGGAAATACCTACACCACTATCTCTATAAACATGGAAATATCTACAGCGCAATCTCTGTAAACATGGAAATACCTACACCGCCATCTCAATAAACATGAAAATATCTACACCGCCATCTCCAGAAAAATGGAAGTATCTACATCACCATCTGTATAAACATGGAAATATCTACACTGCCATCAGTATAAAGATGGAAATATCTACACCGCGACCTTTATAAACATGGAAATATCTACACCACTATCTGTATAAACACGGAAATATCTACATCGCTATCTGTGTAAACATGGAAATAGCTTCACCACGATCTGTATGAACAAGGAAATATCTTCACCACTATCTGTATAAACCTGGAAATAACTACTCCGCTATCTGTATAAACATGGAATATATACACTGCTATCTGTATAAACATGGAAATACCTACACCGCTATCTCTATAAACATGGAAATATCTACACCGCTAAATTTATAAACATGAAAATATCTACACCGTTATCTCTATAAACATGGAAATATCTACAACGCCATCTGTATAAACATGAAAATATCTACAGAGTAATTTGTATAAACAAGGAAATATCTACACTACCATCTCTATGAACATGGAAATAACGACACTACCATCTGTATACACATGGAAATAACTACAGAGCCATCTGTATAAACATGGAAATATCTACACCCCTATGTCTATAAACATGGAAATACCTACAACACTATCTCTATAAACATGGAAATATCTACAGCGCAATCTCTGTAAACATGGAAATATCTACACCGCCATCTCAATAAACATGAAAATATCTACACCGCCATCTCCAGAAAAATGGAAGTATCTACATCACCATCTGTGTAAACATGGAAATATCAACACTGATATCTGTATATATATGGAAATATCTACACCGCTATTTCTATAAACATGGAAATATCTACACAGCTATGTTCATAAACATGGAAATATCTCCAACGTTATCTCTATAAACATGGAAATATCTACACCGCCATCTGTATAAACATGCAAATGTCTACACAGTCATCTGTATAAACATGAAAATATCTACACCACCATCTCTATAAACATGGAAATATCTACACTGCCATCTGTATACATGGAAATACCTACACAGCCATCTGTATAAACGTAGAAATATCTACACCGCTTTGTCAATAAACATGGAAATAACTACACCGCTATCTCTATAAATTTGGAAATATCTACACCGCAATCTCAATAAACATGGAAATATCTACACCGCCATCTCAATAAACATGGAAATATCTGCATCGCTATCTGTATAAACATGGAAATATCTCCACTGCTATCAGTATTAAAATGGAAATATCAATACAGCTATCTCTGTAAACATGGAAATATCTACACGGCCATCTGTATTAACATGGAAATAACTACACTGCCATCTGTATAAAGAAGGAAATATCTACACAGCAATCTCTATAAACATGGAAATATCTACACCGACATCTCTATAAACATGGAAATATCAACACCGCCATCTATATAAACATGAAAATATATTTACCGCCATATCCAGAAACATGGAACTATCTACATCGCCATCTGTATAAACATGGAAATACCAACAAAGCTGTCTGTATAAACAAGGAAATATCTACACCGCTATCTGAATAAAAATGGAAATAACTACACGGTCATCTGTATGAACATGGAAATATCTACACCTCTATCTGAATAAACATGGAAATATCTACATGGCTATCTCTATAAACATGGAAATATCTACACGGCCATCTGTATAAACATGGAAATATATACAGAGTCATCTGTAGAAACATGGAAATATCCACACCAATATCTGAATAAACATAGAAATATCTACACTGCCATCTGCATAAACATGGAAATACCTACACAGTCATCTCAATAAACGTGGAAATATCTACACCGCTGTCTGTATAAACATGGATATAGCCACACCGCTATCTGTAGAAACATGGAAATATCTACACCGCCATCTTTATAAACATGGAAATATCTACACTGCCATCTGTATACACATGGAAATATCTACACAGCCATCTGTATAAACTTGGAAATATCTACACCGCTATTTCTGTAAACATGGAAATACCTACACCGCAATCTGTATAAACATGGAAATAACTACACAGCTATCTGTACAAACTTGGAAATATCTACACCACTATCTGTATAAACTTGGAAATATCTACACCACTATCTCTATAAACATGGAAATATCTACACCGCCATCTGCATAAAAATGGAAATATCTAAACAGTCATCTGTATAAACATGGAAATATCTACACCACTATGTGTATATACATGGAAATATCTTCACTGCCGTCTGTATAAACTTGGAAATATCTACACAGCCATTTCTATAAACATGGAAATATCTACACTGCTATCTGTATAAACATGGAAATATCTAGACCGCCATGTGTAAAAACATGGAAATATATACACAGTCATCTCTATAAACAGGGAAATATGTACACCACCATGTTTATAAACATGGAAATATCTACACTGCCATCTGTATACTCATGAAAATATCTACACAGCCATCTGTATACACTTGGAAATATCTATAACGCTATCTCTGTAAACCTGGAAATATCTACACCGCAATCCGTATAAACATGGAAACATCTACACCGCTACCTGTATAAACATGGAAATATCTACACTGCTCTCTGTACAAATATGCAAATACCTACAACGCTATCTGTGTAAACATGGAATTATCTACACCGCTATCTGTGTAAACATGGAAATATCTACAAAGCTATCTGTATAAACATGGAAAGATCTACACCGCAGTATATATAAACATGGAAATATCTACATCGCTGTCTGTATAAGCATGGAAATATTTACACCGCTATCTGCATAAACATGGAAATAGCCACACTGCTATCTGTAGAAACATGGAAATATCTACACCGCCATCTGTAAAAATATGAAAATACCTACAGACTAATCTATATAAACATGGAAATATCTACACCTCCATCTGTATAAACGTGGAAATATCTAAACTGCCATCTGCATACACATGGATATATCTACACAGCCATCTGTATAAACATGGAAATATCCACACAGTCATCTCTATAAACATGGAAATATCTACACTGCTATCTGTATAAACATGTAAATAGCCACACAGCTATGTGTATAAACATGGAAATATCTACACAGCTATCTGTATAAACATGCATATATATACAACGCTATCTGTTTAAACATGGAAATATCTACAACGCTATATGTGTAAACATGGAAATATCTGCACCGCTATCTGTGTAAAGATGGAAATATCTACACGGCAATCTGTGCAAAGATGGAAATATCTACACCACTCTCTGTGTAAAGATGGAAATATCTACACCACCATCTGTGCAAAGATTGAAATATCTACACCGCTATCTGTGTAAACATGGTAATCTCTACACTGCTATCTGTAAAAACATGGAAATATCTACAGAGTCATCTGTATAAACATGGAAATATCCACACAGTCATCTCTATAAACATGGAAATATCTACACTGCTATCTGTATAAACATGCAAATATCCACACTGCTATCTGAATAAAGACGGAAATATCTCCAACACTATCTGCATAAACATGGAAATAACTACAACGCTATCTGTGTAAACATGTAAATATCTACAGATATATCTGTGTAAACGTGGAAATATCTACACAGCTATCTGTGTAAAAATGGAAATATCTACACCGCAATCTGTGCAAAGATGGAAATATATACACCGATATTTCTGTAAACATGGAAATATCTAAACCGCTATCTGTATAAATATGGAAATATGTACACCGCTATCCGTATAAACAAGGAAATATCTACACCCCCATCTGTATAAACATGGAAATATCTACACCGCCATCTGTTTCAACATGGAAATGTCTACACCGCTATCTGTATAAATATAGAAATATCTACACAGCTATCTCTATAAACATGGAAATATCTACACCGCTATCTTTATAAACATGGAAATATCTACACTGTTATCTCTATAAACATGGAAATATGTACACCGCCATCTGTATAAACATTCAAATATCTACACAGTCGTCTGTATAAACATGGAAATATCTGCAACAACATCTCTATAAACATGGAAATATCTACACTGCCGTCTGTATACACATGGAAATATCTACACAGCCATCTGTATAAACATGGAAATATCTACACCGCCGTCTCTATATACATGGAAATATCTACACCGCCATCTCTATATACATGAAAATATCTACACCGCCATCTCCAGAAACATGGAACTAGCTACACCGCCATCTGTATAACCATGGGAATAACTACACCACTATCTGTATAAACATGGAAATATGTACACTGCCATCAGTATAAAGATGGAAATATCAACATCGGGAGCTGAAGAAACATGGAAATATCTACACCGCTATCTGTATAAACATGGAAATGTCTACACCACTATCTCTATAAACTTGGAAATGTCTTCACCGCCATCTCTATAAACATGGAGATATATACTCCGCTATCTGTATAAACATGGAAATATCTACACCGCTATCTGTATAAACATGGAAATATATACACCGCAATCTGTATAAATATGGAAATATCTACACCGCTATTTCTGTAAACATGATAATGTCTACACCGCTATCTGTATAAACATAGAATTATCTACACTACTATCTCTATAAACCTGATAATATCTACACGGACATCTGTATAAACATGAAAATAACTACACAGTAATCTGTATAAACATGGAAATATCTACACCACAACCTGTATTAACATGGAAATAACTTCACCGCTATCTGTATAAACATGTTAATACCTGCACCGCTATCTCTATGAACATGGAAATATCTACACTGCTATCCCTATAAACATGGAAATATGAACAACGCTATCCGCATAAACATGGAAATATCTACACCACTATCTGTATAAACATGGAAATATCTACACCGCTATCACTATAAACATGGTAATACCTACACCGCTATCTCTATAAACATGGAAATATCCACACCGCCATTCTGTAAATTTGGAAATATCTACACCGCCGTCTGCAAAAACATGGAAATATCTACACCGCCATCTGCATAAACATGAAAATATCTACACCGCCATCTGTATAAACATGGAAATATCTACACCGCTATCTGTATAAACATGGAAATATCTGCAACGCTATCTGTGTAAACATGGAAATATCTACACCACTATCTGTAAAGCGTGGAAATATCTACACTGCTATCTGTATAAACTTGGAAGTATCTACACCGCTATCTGTATAAACGTGGAAATATCTACATCGATATCTGTATAAACGTGGAAATATCTCCACCGCTCTCTGTATAAGCGTGGAAATATCTACACCGCTATCTGTGTAAACATGCAAATACCTACACAGCCGTCGGTATAAACATGGAAATATCTACAACGCTATCTGTGTAAACATGGAAATATCTACACAGCTATCTGTGTAAAGTTGGAAATATCTACATAGCTATCTGTGGAAAGATGGAAATATCTACAACGCAATTTGTGGAAAGATGGAAAAATCTACACCGCTATCATTGTAAACATGGAAATATCTACACCGCTATCTGTATAAACATGGAAATATTTACACTGCTATCTGTATAAACAAGGAAATAACTACACAGCCATCTGTATAAACATGGAGACATCTACACCGTCATCTGTATAAACATGAAAATATCTACACCGATATGTGTATAAATATGGAAATATCTACACCGCTATCTCTATAAACATGGAAATATCTACACCGCTAAATTTATAAACATGAAAATATCTACACCGTTAACTCTATAAACATGGAAATATCTACAACGCCATCTGTATAAACATGAAAATATCTACAGAGTAATTTGTATAAACAAGGAAATATCTACACTACCATCTCTATGAACATGGAAATAACGAAACTACCATCTGTATACACATGGAAATAACTACAGAGCCATCTGTATAAACATGGAAATATCTACACCGCTATGTCTACAAACATGGAAATACCTACACCACTATCTCTATAAACATGGAAATATCTACAGCGCAATCTCTGTAAACATGGAAATACCTACACCGCCATCTCAATAAACATGAAAATATCTACACCGCCATCTCCAGAAAAATGGAAGTATCTACATCACCATCTGTATAAACATGGAAATATCTACACTGCCATCAGTATAAAGATGGAAATATCTACACCGCGAGCTTTATAAACATGGAAATATCTACACCACTATCTGTATAAACACGGAAATATCTACATCGCTATCTGTGTAAACATGGAAATAGCTTCACCACGATCTGTATGAACAAGGAAATATCTTCACCACTATCTGTATAAACCTGGAAATAACTACTCCGCTATCTGTATAAACTTGGAATATATACACTGCTATCTGTATAAACATGGAAATACCTACACCGCTATCTCTATAAACATGGAAATATCTACACCGCTAAATTTATAAACATGAAAATATCTACACCGTTATCTCTATAAACATGGAAATATCTACAACGCCATCTGTATAAACATGAAAATATCTACAGAGTAATTTGTATAAACAAGGAAATATCTACACTACCATCTCTATGAACATGGAAATAACGACACTACCATCTGTATACACATGGAAATAACTACAGAGCCATCTGTATAAACATGGAAATATCTACACCCCTATGTCTATAAACATGGAAATACCTACAACACTATCTCTATAAACATGGAAATATCTACAGCGCAATCTCTGTAAACATGGAAATATCTACACCGCCATCTCAATAAACATGAAAATATCTACACCGCCATCTCCAGAAAAATGGAAGTATCTACATCACCATCTGTGTAAACATGGAAATATCAACACTGATATCTGTATATATATGGAAATATCTACACCGCTATCTCTATAAACATGGAAATATCTACACAGCTATGTTCATAAACATGGAAATATCTCCAACGTTATCTCTATAAACATGGAAATATCTACACCGCCATCTGTATAAACATGCAAATGTCTACACAGTCATCTGTATAAACATGAAAATATCTACACCACCATCTCTATAAACATGGAAATATCTACACTGCCATCTGTATACATGGAAATACCTACACAGCCATCTGTATAAACGTAGAAATATCTACACCGCTTTGTCAATAAACATGGAAATAACTACACCGCTATCTCTATAAATTTGGAAATATCTACACCGCAATCTCAATAAACATGGAAATATCTACACCGCCATCTCAATAAACATGGAAATATCTGCATCGCTATCTGTATAAACATGGAAATATCTCCACTGCTATCAGTATTAAAATGGAAATATCAATACAGCTATCTCTGTAAACATGGAAATATCTACACGGCCATCTGTATTAACATGGAAATAACTACACTGCCATCTGTATAAAGAAGGAAATATCTACACCGCAATCTCTATAAACATGGAAATATCTACACCGACATCTCTATAAACATGGAAATATCAACACCGCCATCTATATAAACATGAAAATATATTTACCGCCATATCCAGAAACATGGAACTATCTACATCGCCATCTGTATAAACATGGAAATACCAACAAAGCTGTCTGTATAAACAAGGAAATATCTACACCGCTATCTGTATAAACATGGAAATATCTTCACCACTATCTCTATAAACATGGAAATGCCTCCACCGCCATCTCTATACACATGAAAATATCTACACCGCCATCTCTATAAACATGGAAACATCTATACCACCATGTCTATAAACTTGGAAATATCTACACCGCCATCTGCATAACCATGGAAATATCTACTCCGCCGTCTGCATAAACATGGAATAATCTACACCGCCATCTGTATAAACATGGAAATATCTCCACCGCTATCTGTATAAATATGGAAATATCTACACAGCGATCTGTATTATCATGGAAATATCTACACCACTATCTGTGTAAAGATGGAAATACCTACACCGCAATCTGTATAAATATGGAAATATCTACACAACGATCTGTATTGTCATGGAAATATCTACACCACTATCTGTGTAAAGATGGAAATACCTACAACGCAATCTGTGCAAACATGGAAATATCTACACCGCTAACTCTATGAACATGGAAATATCTGCACAGCTATCTCTATAAACACGGAAATATCTACACCGCCATCTGCATAAACATGGAAATATCTACACAGCCATCTGTATAAACATGGAAATGTCTACAGGGCTATCTGTATAAACATGGAAATATCTGCAACACTCTCTGTGTAAACATGCAAATATCTACACCGCTATCAGAGTAAACATGGGAATATCTACTCCGCTATCTGTATAAAGATGGAAATATCTACACCGTTATCTGTATAAACGTGGAAATATCTACACTGCTATCTCTTTAAACGTGGAAATATCTACACCGCTATCTGTATAAACGTGGAAATATCTACACCGCTATCTGTATAAACGTGGAAATATCTACGCTATCTGTATAAACGTGGAAATATCTACATCGACATCTGTATAATCGTGGAGATATCTCCACAGCTGTCTGTATAAACGTGGAAATATCTACACCGCTATCTGTATAAACCTGGGAATATCTACAATGCTATCTGTATAAATATGGAAATATCTACAACGCTATCTGGGTAAACATGGAAATATCTACACAGCTATCTGTGTAAACTTGTAAATATCTACACCGCTATCTGTGTAAAGATGGAAATATCTACACCGAAATCTGTTCAAAGATGGAAATATCTACACTGCTATCTCTGTAAACATGGAAATATCTACACCGCTATCTGTATAAACATGGAAATCACTGCACCGCTATCTGTATTAACATGTAAATACTTACACCGCTATCTGTATAAACATGGAAATATCTACAGCGCTGTCCCAATAAACATGGAAATATCAACACCGCTATTCGTATAATCATGGAAATATCTAAACCACCATCTGTATCAACCTGGAAATAACTACACAGTCTTCTGTATGAACATGGAAATATCTATACCACTATATGTATAATCATGGAAATATCTACACTGCCATCTGTATAAAGATGGAAATATCTACAACGCGAGCTCTATAAACATGGAAATATATACACCGCTATGTGCATAAACATGGAAACAACAACACTGCTATCTGTATAAACTTGTAAATATCTACACCGCTAGCTGTATAAACCTGGAAATATCTACACCACTATCTCTATAAACATGGAAATACCTACACCGCCATCTCTATAAACACGGCAATATCTAAACCGCTATCGGTATAAACATGCAAATATCTACACCACTATCTGTATAAATATGGAAATATCTGCACCGCTATCTCTATAAGGATGGAAATATCTACAACACTATTTGTGTAAACATGGAAATATCTACACAGCTATCTGTGTAAACTTGGAAATATCTACATCGCTATCTGTGTAAAGATGAAAATATCAACACCGCAATCTGTGCAAAGATGGAATTATCTACACCGATATCTGTACAAACATGGAAATATCTACACCGCTATCCGTATAAACATGGAAATATCTACACCGCCATCTGTTTAAATATGGAAATGTCTACACCGGGATCTTTATAAACATGGAAATATCTAAACTGCTATCTGTGCAAATATGGAAATATCGACAACGCTATCTCCATAAACATGGAAATATCTACACCGCTATCTGTATAAACATGGAAATTCCTTACCATTATCTCCATAAACATGGAAATATCTACACCGCCATCTCTATAAAGATACAAATATCTACACAGTCATGTTTATACACTTGGAAATATCTACACAGCTACCTGTATAAAAATGGAAATATCTACACCGCTGTCTTTAAAAACATGGAAATATCTACACCGTGATCTGTATAAACAAGGAAATACCTACACCGCTATCTGTATAAACATTTAAATTTCTACACCGCTGTCTCTGTAAACATGGAAATATCTACACCGCTATCTGTATAAACATGGAAATATCAACACAGTCATCTGTATAAACATGGAAATAACTACACCACCATCTCTACAAACATGGAAGTATCTACCCTGCCATCTGTATACACATGGATATATCTACACAGCCATCAGTATAAATTTGGAAACATCTGCACCGCTATCTCTATACACATGGATGTACCTACACCTCTACCTGTATAAACATTGAATTATCTACACCGCAATTTCTATAAATATGGAAATATCTACACCGCTATCTCTATCAACATGAAAATATCTACACCGCCATCTCCAAAAACATGGAACTATCTACACCACCATCTGCCTAAACATGGAAATATGTACACCACTATCTGTATAAACCTGGAAATATCTACACTGCTATCTGTATAAACATGGAAATATCTAAAGCGCTATCTCTATAAACTTGGAAATATCTACAACACTATCTGTATAAACATGGAAATATCTACACAGCTATCTGTGTAAACTTGGAAATATCTACACACCTATCTTTGTAAAGATGGAAATATCTACATCGCAATCTATGCAAAGATGGAAATATCTACACCGCTACCTCTATAAACATGGAAATATCTACATGGCTATCTCTATAAACATGGAAATGTCTACACCACTATCTGCATAAACATGGAAGTATCTACAAGACTATCTCTATAAACATGGAAATATCTACACTGCCATCTGTATAAACATGGAAATAATTACACTCCCATCTCTATAAACATGGAAATATCTACACTGCTATCTCTATAAACATAGAAATATCTTCACCGCCATCTCTATAAAAATGGAAATATCTACACCGTCATCCGCATAAACATGGAAATATCTACACCGCCACCTGTATAAACATGGAAATGTCTACACCTCCAACTGTATAAACATAGAAATATACACACTACCATCTGTAGTAAGATGGAAATGACTACACCGCGATCTGTATAAACATGGAAATATCTACACCGCTATCTGTATAAACATGGAAATATCTACAATGCCATTTGTATAAACATGGAAATATCTACACCGCCGTCTCTATAAACATGGGAATATCTACACCGCCATCTATATAAACATTGATATAACTACACCGATATCTGTATAAATATGGAAATATCTACACCGCTATCTCTATAAACATGGAAATATCTACACCGCTATATGAACAAACATGGAAATATCTACACTGCCATCTGTATACGCATGGAAATATCTACACAGCCATGTGTATAAACATGGAAATATATACAGTGCTATCACTATAAACATGGAAATATCTACACCGCCATCTCTATACACATGAAAATATCTACACCGCCATCTCCATAAACATGGAACTATCTACAATGCCATCAGTAGAAACATGGAAATATCTACACCGCTATCTGTATAAACATGGAAATATCTACAATGCCATTTGTATAAACATGGAAATATCTACACCGCCGTCTCTATAAACATGGAAATATCTACACCGCCATCTATATAAACATTGATATAACTACACCGATATCTGTATAAATATGGAAATATCTACACCGCTATCTCTATAAACATGGAAATATCTACACCGCTATATGTACAAACATGGAAATATCTACACTGCCATCTGTATACGCATGGAAATATCTACACAGCCATGTGTATAAACATGGAAATATATACAGTGCTATCTCTATAAACATGGAAATATCTACACCGCCATCTCTATACACATGAAAATATCTACACCGCCATCTCCATAAAGATGGAACTATCTACAATGCCATCAGTATAAACATGGAAATATCTACACCGATATCTGTATAAAGATGGAAATATCTACACTGTGAGCTGTATAAGCACGGATATAACTACACACCTATCCGTATAAACAGGGAAATATCCACACCGCTATCTGTATACACCTGGAAATATCTACACCGCTATCTCTATAAACATGGAAATACTTACTCCGCCATCCCTATAAACATGGAAATATATACACCGCTATCTCTATAAACATAGAAATATCTACACCACCATCTCTATAAATATGGAAATATTTACAACACCATCTGCATAAACATGGAAGTATCTACACTGCCATCTGTATAAACATGGAAATATCTACACCCCCATCTGTATAAACAGGGGAATATCTACACCACAATCTGTATAAACTTGGAAATATCTACACTGCCATCTGTATAAACATGGAAATATCTGCATCGCTATCTCTATAAAGTTGGAAATATCTACACCGCCATCTGTATAAACATGGAAATATTTCCACTGTTATCTGTATAAAAATGGAAATATCTACACCGCTATCTGTATAAACATGGAAATATATACAATGCTATCTCTGTAAACATGGAAATATCTACACAGCTATCTGTTTAAACATGGAAATATCTACACTGCTATCTGTTTAATGATGGAAATATCTACACCGCACTCTGTGCAAAGATGGAAATATAGACATCGCTATCTCTATAAACATGGTAATAGCTGCACCACTATCTGTATAAACATGAAAATATCTAAACCGCTATCTCTAGAAACATGGAAATATCTACACCGCCATCTATATAAACATGGAAATATCTACACAGACATCTGTATAAACATGGAAATATGTACACTACCTTCTGTATAAACATGGAAATATCTACAGAGTCATCTGCATAAACATGGAAAATCTACACCGCCATGTTTATAAGCATGGAAATATCTGCACTGCCATCTTTATACACATGGAAATATCTACACAGCCATCTGCATAAACATGGAAATATCTACACTGCTATCTCTATAAACATGGAAATATCTATACTGCTATCTGTATAGACATGGAAATTTCTACATCACTGTCTGTATAAACAAGGAAATATCTCCATCGCTGTCTGTATAAACGTGGAAATATCTACACCAATATCAGTATAAACATGGAAATATCTACGAAGCTATCTGTATAAACATGGAAATATCTACAACGCTATCTGTGTAAACATGGAAATATCTACACAGGTATCTGTGTAAACTTGGAAATAACTACAAAGCTATCTGTGTAAAGATGGAAATATCTACACCGCTATCTCTGTAAACATGGAAATATCTACACCGCTATATTTATAAACATGGAAATATGTACACCGCTATCTGTACAAACATGGAAATATCTACACTGCTATCTCTATAAACATGGAATCATCTACACCGTTATATGAATAAACATGGAAATACCATCACCGCTATCTGCATAAACATGGAAATATCGCCACCACTATCTCTATAAACATGGAAATACCTACACTGCCATCTCTATACACATGGAAATATATACACTGCTCTCTGTATAAACATGGAAATATCTACAACGCTATCTGTGTAAACATGCAAATATCTATGCTGCTATATGTGTAAACTTGGATATATCTACATCGCTATCTGTGTAAAGATGGAAATATCTATACCGCAGTCTCTGCAAAGATGGAAATATCTACACCGCTATCCCTGTAAACATGGAAATATCTACTCCGCTATCTGTATAAACATGGAAATATCTAAACCGCGATCTGTATAAACATCGAAATAACTACAACGCCATCTGTATAAACATGGAAATATCTACACTGCCATCTGTATAAACATGGAAATATCTACAACGCTATCTGTGTAAACATGGACATATCTACAGAGCTATCTGTGTAAACGTGTTAATATCTACACCGCTATATGTGTAAAGTGGGAAATATCTACACCGAAATCTCTGCAAAGTTGGAAATATCCACACCGCGATCTCTGTAAACATGGAAATATCTACACCGCTGCCTGTATAAACATGGAAATATCTAAACCGATATCTGTATAAACATGGAAATATCTACACCGCTACCTGCATAAACATGGAAATATCTACACCGCTCTCTGTATAAACATGGAAATATCTACACCACGATCTGTATAAACCAGGAAATACCTCCACCGCTATCGGTATAAACATGGAAGTATCTACACCTCTAGCTGTATAAACAGGGAAATATCTACACCGGTATCTGTAAAAACATGGAAATATCTACACAGTCATCTGTATAAATATGGAAATATCTACACCTCCATCTGTATAAACATGGAAATATCTACACTGCCATCTGTATACACATGGAAATATCTACACAGCCATCTGTATAAACAAGGAAATGTCTACACCGCTATCTGTATAAACATGGAAATACCTTCACCGCTATCTGTATAAACATGGAAATATCTACATTGCTTTCTGTATAAACATGGAAATACTTCCAACGCTATCTGTATAAACATGGAAATATCTATACCGCAATCTTTATAAACATGGAAATATCTACACCGCTATCTGTATAAACATGGAAATATCTACACCGCCATCTCTATAAACATGGAAATTTCTACACCGCCATCTGCATAAACATGGAAATATCTGCACCGCTATCTCAATAAACATGGAAATATCTACAATGCTGTCTGTGTAAACATGGAAATATCTACACAGCTATCTCTGTAAATATGGAAATATCTACACCGCTATCAGTGTAAAGATAGAAATATCTACACCGCAACCTGTGCAAAGATGGAAATATGGGCACCGCTATCTCTGTAAACATGGAAATAACTACACCGCCATCTGTATAAACATGGAAATATCTTCACCGCTATCTCTATAAACATGGAAATACCTACACCGCAATCTCTATAAAAATGGAAATATCTACAACGCATTCTCTATAGACATGGAAATACCTACACCGCCATCTCTACAAACATGAAAATATCTAGACCGCCATCTCCATAAACATGGAACTATCTACACCGCCAGCTGTATAATCATGGAAATATCTACATCCCTATCTCTATAAACATGGAAATATCTACACTGCCATCTCTATAAAGATGGAAATATCTACACCGCTATCTGTATAAACAAAGAAATACCTTCACCACCATCACTATAAACATGGAAATACCTACACCACAATCTCTATACACATGGAGATATCTATACAACTATCTCTATAAACATAGAAATATCTGCACCGCCATCTCTATATACATAGCAATATCTACACCACCATCTGCATGAACATGGAAATATCTACACCGCTGTATGTGTAAACATGGAAATATCTACACCACCATCTGTATAAACATGGAAATAACTACACTGCCATCTGTGGAAAGATGGAAATATCTACACCGCTATCTTTATAAACATGGAAATATCTAAAACGCTATCTGTATAAACATGGAAATATCTACACCGCTACCTGTATAAAAATGGAAATAACTACACCGCTAACTGTATAAACATGGAAATATCTACACCAATATCTGAATAAACATTGAAATATCTACACTGCCATCTGTATAAACAAGGAAATATCTACACTGTCATCTCTATAAACGTGGAAATATCTACACCGCTATCTGTATAAACATGGAAACAGCCACACAGCTATCTGTAGAAACATGGAAATATCTACACCGCCATCTGTAAAAATATGAAAATATCTACAGAGTAATCTGTATAAACATGGAAATATCTACACCTCCATGTGTAAACATGGAAATATCTACACTGCCATCTGTATACACATGGAAATATGTACACAGCCATCTGTATAAACTTGGAAATATCTACACCGCTATCCCTGTAAACATGGATATACCTACACCGCAATCTGTATAAACATGGAAATATCTACGCAGCTATCTGTACAAACTTGGAAATATCTACAGCGCTATCTGTATAAGCATGGAAATATCTACACGTTTATCTCTATAAACATGGAAATATTTAACTGCCTTCTGTATAAACATGAAAATATCTACACAGCCATCTGTATAAACATGGAAATATCTACACCGCTATCTAATAAATGTGGAAATATCTACACGGCTATCTCTATAAACATGGAAATATCTACAACGCAACCTGTTTTAAGATGGAAATTTCTACAACGCAATCTGTGCAAAGGTGGAAATAACTACACCACTATCTGTGTAAACATGGAAATATCTACACCGTCATCTGTATAAACATGGAAATATCTTCACTACTATCTGTATAAACATGGAAATATCTACACCACCGTCTCTATAAACATGGAAAAATCTACACTGTCATCTGTATACACATGGAAATATCTACACAGCCGTCGGTTTAAACATGGAAACATCGATACTGCTATCTCTATACACATGGAAATGTCTACACCGCTGTCTGCATAAACATGGAAATATCTACATGGCAATCTCTATAAACATGGAAATATCTACACAGCCATCTGTATAAACTTGGAAATATCTACACAGTCATTTTTATAAACATGGAAATATCTATACCGCTATCTGTATAAACATGGAAATGTCTACACGGCTATCTCTATGAACAATGAAAGGTCTACACCGCACTCTGTATAAACATGGAAATATCTACATGGCTATCTCTATAAACATGGAAATATCTACACCGCCATCTGCATGAACTTGGAAATACCTACAAACTCTTCTCTATAAACATGGAAATATCTACACCACCATCTGTATAAACATGGAAATATCAACACTGTCATCTGTATAAACATGTAAATATCTACACAGCCATCTCTAAATACATGGAAATATCTACACCACTATCTGTATAAACATGGAAATATCCACACCGCTATCTGTATAGACATGGAAATATCTACACCGCCATGTGTATAAACTTGGAAATATCTACACCGTCATCTGTATAAACATGCAAATATAACACCGCTATCTGTATAAACATGGAAATATCTACACTGTCATCTGTATAAACATGGAAATATAACACCGCTATCTGTATAAACATGGAAACATTTACACCGCTATCTCTATAAACATGGAAACATCTGCACCGACATCTGTATAAACATGGAAATATCTACACCACTATCTCTATAAAGATGGAAATATCTACACCGCCATCTGTATAAACATGGAATTATCTACACAGTCATCTGTATAAACATGGAAATATCTACACATCCATCTGTAAACATGGAAATATCTACACTGCCATCTGCATACACATGTAAATATCTACACAGCCCTCTGTATAAACATGGAAATATCTACACCGCTGTCTGTATAAACATGGAAATATCTACACCGCTATCTGTATGAACTTGGAAATATCTACACCGCTATCTGTGTAAATATGGAAATATCTCCACCGCCATCTGTATATACATGGAAATATCTCCACCGCTATCTGTATAAACATGGAAATATCTCCACCACCATCTGTATAAATACGGAAATATCTATACCGCCATCTGTATAAAAATGTAAATATCTACACCGCTATCTTTATAAACATAGAAATATCTACAAGGCTATCTGTATAAACATGGAAATATCTACAATGCTATCTGTGTAAACATAGAAATCTCTACAGACTTATCTGTGTAAACATGGAAATATCTACACCGCTATCTTTATAAAGATGGAAATATCTACACCGCAATCTGTACAAAGATGGAAATATCTACACTACTATCTCTGTAAACATGGAAATATCTACAGCCCCATCTGTATAAACATGTAAATATCTACACCGCTATCTGTATAAACATGGAAATATGTACACCGACATCTGTATAAACATGGAAATATCTACATCGCCATCTGTATAAACATGGAAATATCTACACCGCCATCTCTATAAACATGGAAATATCTACACTGCTACCTGTTTTAAGATGGAAATTTCTACACCGCAATCTGTGCAAAGATGGAAATGTCTACACCGCTATCTGTGTAAAGATGGAAATATCTACACCGCCATCTGTATAAACATGGAAATATCTACACCGCTATCTGTATAAACATGGAAATATCTACACTGACATGTGTATAAACAAGGAAATATCTACACAGTCATCTGTATAAACATGGAAATATCTACAATACTATCTGTATAAACATGGAAATATCTACAACACCATCTCTATAAACATGGAAATATCTACACTGCCATCTGTATACACATGGAAATATCTACACAGCCATCGGTGTAAACATGGAAACACCTATACCGCGATCTCTATACACATGGAAATGGCTACACCGCTATCTGTATAAACATGGGAATATGTTCATGGCTATCTCTATAAACATGGAAATATCTACACCGCCATCTCTATAAACTTGGAAATATCTACACAGTCATTTTTATAAACATGGAAATATCTACACCGCTATCTGTATAAGGATGGAAATATCTACACAGCTATTTCTATGAACATGCAAATGTCTTCACCGCACTCTGTATAAGCATGGAAATATCTACATGGCTATCTCTATAAACATGGAAATACATACACCGTCATCTGCATAAACTTGGAAATACCTACAAGGCTTCTCTATAAACATGGAAATATCTACACAACCATCAGTATAAACATGGAAATATCAACACTGTCGTCTGTATAAACATGTAAATATCTACACAGCCATCTCTAAATACGTGGAAATATCTACACCGCTATCTGTATAAACATGGAAATAACTACACCGCTATCTGCATAAACATGGAAATATCTACACCGCCATGTGTATAAACATGGAAATATCTACACCATCATCTGCATAAACATGGAAATATAACACCGCTATCTGTATAAACATGGAAATATCTACACTGTCATCTGTAAACATGGAAATATAACACCGCAATCTTTATAAACATGGAAATATCTGCACCACTATCTCCATAAACATGGAAATATCCACACCGCCATCTCTATAAACATGGAATTATCTACACCGCTATCTCTATAAACATGGAAATATCTACAGCGCCATCTATATAAACATGAAAATATCTACACTGCCATCTCCATTAACATGGAACTATCTACACCGCCATCTGCATAAACATGGAAATATCTAAGTTGCCATCTGTATAAAGATGTAAATATCTACACTGCGAGCTGTATAAACATGGTAATATCTACACCCATATCTGCATAAACATGGAAATATCTACAACACTATCTCTAAAAACATGGAAATATATACACCGCCATCTCTATAAACATGGAAATACCTTCATGGCCATATACATAAACAAGGAAATAACTACACCGCCATCAGTATAAACATGGAAATATGTACACCGCCATCTCTATAAACATGGAATTATCTACTCCACTATCTCTATAAATATAGAATATCTACACCGCCATCTCTGTAAACATGGAAATAGCTACACCGCTATCTGTATAATCATGGAAATATCTACACAATCATGTGTACAAACATGGAAACATCTACACCTCCATCTATATAAACATGGACATATCTACACTGCCATCTGTATACTCATGGAAATACCTACACAGCCTTCTGTGTAAACATGGAAATATCTACACCACTATACCAATAAACATGGAAATACCTACACCGCTATCTGTATAAACGGGGAAATATCTCCACCGCCATCTGTATAAACATGGAAATATCTACACTGCTATCTGTATAAACATGGAAATATCTACACCACCATCTGTATAAACACTGAAATACCTAACACGCTATCTCTATAAACAAGGAAATATCTACAGTGCCATCAGTAGAATGATGGAAATAACTACCACGCGATCTGTGTAAACATGGAAATATCTACACCGCTACCTGTATAAACATGGAAATATCTAAAACACTATCTGTATAAACATGGAAATATCTGTGCCGATATCTGCATAAACATGGAAATATCTACACTGCTATCTTTATAAATATGGCAATATCTACACCACTATCTCTATAAACATGGAAATGTCTACACTGCTATCTGTATAAAAATGGAAATACCTACATGGCTATCTCTATAAACATGGAAATATCTACGCCACCATCTGTATTAACATGGAAATACCTACACAGTCATCTGTATTAACATGGAAATATCTACACCACAATCTGTATAAACATGGAAATATCTACACTGCCATCTGTATAAACATGGAAATATATACACAGCCATCTGAATAAATATAGAAATAGCTACACTGGTATATGTATAAACATGGAAATAGCCACAACGCTATCTGTATAAACATAGAAATATCTATACCGCCATCTGTAAAAACATGGAAATATCTACACAGTAATTTGTATTAACATGGAAATATCTACACCTCCATCTGTATAAACGTGGAAATATCTACACTGCCATGTGTATACACATGGAAACATCTACACTGCCATCTGTATAAACATGGAAATATCTACACCGCTATCTCTATATACATGGAAATACCTACACCGCTATCTGTATAAGCATGGAAATACCTACACCGCTTTCTGTATAAACATGGAAACCTCTACACCACTATCTGTGTAAACATAGAAATATCTCCACCGCTATCTGTATAAACATGGAAATATATATATCACTATCTGTATAAACATGGAAATATCTCCACCGCTATCTGTATAAACATGGAAATATCTACTCCGCTATATGTATAAACATAGAAATAACTACACCGCTATCTCTATAAACATGGAAATATCTACACGTCCCTCTGAATAATCGGGGAAATATCTACACATTCATCTGTATAAACATGGAAATATCTACACCGCTTTCTGTATAAATATGGAAATATCTACACCGCTATCTCTATGAACTTGGAAATATCTACACCGCCAGCTGCATAAACATCTAAATATATACACCGCCATCTTTATAAACATGGAAATATCTACACAGCTATCTGTATAAACATGGAAATATCAACACCGCTATCTGTATAGACATGGAAATACCTACACAGCTATCTGTATAAACATGGAAATACCTAAAAGGCTATCTCTATAAACAAGGAAATATCTACATCGCCATCTATATAAACATGGAAATATCTACACCACGATCTGTATAAACTTGGAAATATCTACACCGCCATCTGTAGAAAGATGGAAATATCTACACCGCGATCTGCATAAGCATAGAAATTTCTACACCACTTTCTGTAAAAACATGGAAATATCTTCAACGCTATCTGCATAAACATGTAAATATTTACGCCATGATCTGTAGAAACATGGAAATATCTACACCGCTGTCTGTATAAAGGTGGAAATATCTTCACCGCGAGCTGTATAAACATGGAAATATCTACACCGCTATCTGTATAAACATGGAAATATCTACACGGGTATCTCTATAAACATGGAAATATATACAACGCAATCTCTATAAACATAGAAATATCTACACTGGCATCTACATAAACAAGGATATATCAACACCGCCATCTGTATAAACATGGAAATATTTACCCAGCTATCTGAAAACATGGAACTATCTACACCGCTATCTGTATAAACATGGTAATATCTATCCAGCTAACTCTATAAATATGGAAATATCTACACCGCTATCTGTATAAACATGAAAATATCAACACCGCTATCTGTATAAACATGGAAATATCTACATGGCTATCTCTATAAAGATGGAAAAACCTACACCGCCATCTGTATAAACCTGGAAAAACCTACACAGTCATCTCTATAAACATGGAAATTCCTACACCAGCATCTGTATAATAATGGAAATATCTACACTGCCATAGGTAAAAACATGGAAATATCTACACAGCCATCTCCATAAACATGGAAATAGCTACACCGCTATCTGTTTATAAAAGGAAATAGCCACACCGCTATCTGTATAAACATGGAAATGTCTACACTGCTGTCTGTATAATCATGGAAATATCTACACCGCTATATGTATAAATATGGAAATAACTACACCACTATCTCTATAAGCATGGAAATAACTACACCGCTATCTGTATAAACATAGAAAGAACTACACTGCTATCTCTATAAACATGGAAATATCTAGACCGTCATCTGTATAAACGTGGAAATATCTACACAGTCATTTGTATAAACATGGAAATATCTACAACGTCATCTGTATAAAGTTGGAAATACCTACACCGCTATCTGTATAAACCTAGAAATATCTGCACGGCTATCTGCATAAACTTGGAAATATCTACACCGCTACCTGTATAAACATGGAAATACCTACACCGCTATCTGTATAATCATGCAAAAATCTACACCACTATCTGTATAAACATGGAAATATCTACAACGTTATATGTATAAACATGGAAACATCTCCACCGCTTTCTGAATAAACACGGAACTATCAACACCGCTATCTTTATAAACATGGAAATATCTACATCGCCATCTGTATAAACATGGAAATATCTACACCGCTATCTATATAATCATGGAAATATCTGCACTGCCATCGACATAAACGAGGAAATTTCTTCACCGCCATCTGTATAAACATGGAAATATCTACACCGCAATCTGTGTAAACACAGATATATCTACACCTCTACCTGTATAAACATGGAAATATCTACACCGCTATCTGTATAAACATGGAAATATCTGCACCACGATCTGTAAAACATGGAAATGTCTGCACCGCTATCTGCATAAACATGGAAATATCTACAGCGCTATCTTTATAAATATGGAAATATCTACACGGCTATCTCTATATACATGGAAATGTCTACACCGCTACCTGTATAAACATGGGAATATCTACACGGCTATCTCTATAAACATGGAAATATCTACACCGCCATCTGTATAAACATAGAAAAAGGTACACAGTCATCTGTATTAACATGGAAATATCTACCCCACCATCAGTATAAACATGGAAATATCTACACTGCCATGTGTATAAACATGGAAATATTTACACAGCCATCTCTATAAACACGGAAATAACTACAACGCTATCTGTATAAACATGGAAATAGCCACACCGCTATCTGTATAAACATGGAAATATCTACAGAGCCATCTGTATAAACATGGAAGTATCTACACCGTTATCTCTATAAACATGGAAATACCTACACCGCTATCTGTATATACATGGAAATATCTACACCGCTATCTGTATAAACTTGGAAATATCTCCACCGCTATCTGTATAAACATGGAAATATCTACAACGCCGTCTGTATAAACATGGAAATATCTACACCGCCGTCTCTATAAACATGGAAATATCTACAGCGCCATCTCTAAAAACATGGAAATATCTACACAGTCATCTGTATAAACCTGGAAATATCTACACCACCATCTGTATAAACATGGAAATACCCACACCGTAATCTGTATAAACATGGAAACATCTACTCAGCCATCTCTATATATATGGAAATAGCTACACCGTTATCTGTATAAACATGGAAATATCCACACCGCTATCTGTATAAACATGGAAATATCTACACCGCCATCTGTAAAAACATGGATACATCTACACAGTCATCTGTATAAACATGGAAATATCTACACCTCCATCTGTATAAACATGGAAATATCTACACTGCCGTGTGTAAAAACATGGAAACATCTACACTGCCATCTGTATAAACATGGAAATATTTACACCGCTATCTCTATAAACATGGAAATACCTACACCGCTATCTGTATAAACATGGAAATGTCTACACCACTATCTGAATAAACATGGAAATATCTCCACCGCTATCTATAAAACATGGAAATATCTACACGGGTATCTGTATAAACATGGAAATATCTACACCGCTATTTGTATAAACTTGGAAATTTCTACAGCGCTATATGTATAAATATGGAAATAACTACACCGCTATCTCTATAAACATGGAAATATCTACATCGCTATTTGTATAAACATAGAAATAACTACACCGCTATCTCTATAAACATGGAAATATCTACAGCGCCATCTGTATAAACGTGGAAATCTCTACACATTCATCTGTATAAACATGGAAATATCTACACCGCTCTCTGTGTAAATATGCAAATATCTACATCGCTATCTCTATGAACTTGGAAATATCTACACCGCTGCTGCATAAACATCTAAATATCTACACTGCCATCTTTATAAACATGGAAATAACTACACCGCCATCTGTATAAACATGGAAATATCAACACCGCCATCTGTATAATCATGGAAATATCCACACTGCCATCTGTGTGAACATGGAAATATCTACACCGCCATCTGTAAAAACGTGGAAAGGTGTACACAGTCATCTGTATAAACATGTAAATATATACACCTCCATCAGTATAAACATTAAAATACCTACACCACTGTTTCTATAAACATGGAAATACCTACAGCGCTATCTGTGTAAACATGGAAATATCTACACTGCTATCTGTATAAACATGGAAATATCTACACCGCTATATGTATAAACTTGGAAATATCTGCACCGCTATCTGTATAAACATGGAAATATCTACACAGCTATCTGTTAAATATGGAAATATCTACACCGCCGTCTGTATAAATATGGAAATATCTACACCACTATCTGTATAAACATGGAAATATCTACACCGCCATCTGTATAAACATGGAAATATATACACAGCTATCTCTATAAACATGGAAATATCCACACCGCCATATGTAAAAACATGTAAATAACTACACAGTCATCTGTATAAACATGGAAATATCTACACCACCATCTGTATAAACATGTAAATACCTACACTGCCATGTGTATACACATGGAAACATCTACACTGCCATCTGTATAAACATGGAAATATTTACACCGCTTTCTCTATAAACATGGAAATATCTACAGCGCTATCTGTATAAACATGGAAAAATCTACACCGCTATCTGTATAAACATGGAAATAACTCCACTGCTATCTATATAAACATGGAAATATCTACACGACTATCTGTATAAACATGGAAATATCTACAATGCTATTTGTATAAACATGGAAACTTCTACACCACTATGTGTATAAATAAGGAAATAACTACACCACTATCTCTATGTACATGGAAATATCTACATCGCTATCTGTATAAACATAGAAATAACTACACCGCTATCTCTATAAACATGGAAATATCTACACCGCCATCTGTATAAACGTGGAAATATTTACACAGTCATTTGTATAAACATGGAAATAACTACACCGATTTCTGTATAAATATGGAAATATCTACACCGCTATCTCTATAAACTTCGAAATATTTACACCACCATCTGCATAAACATCTAAATATCTACACCGCCATCTGTATAAACATGGAACTATCTACACCGTCATGTGTATAATCATGAAAATATCCACACTGCCATCTGTATAAACATGGAAATATCTAAACCGCCACCTGTAAAAACATGGAAATATGTACACAGTCATCTGTATAAACATGGAAATACCTGCACCTCCATCAGTATAAACATGGAAGTATATACACCGTTATCTCTATAAACATGGAAATACCTACACCGCTATCTGTATATGCATGGAAATATCTACACCGCTATCTGTATAAACATCGAAATATCTACACCGCTATATGTATAAACTTGGAAATATCTCCACAGTTATTTGTATAAACATGTAAATATCTACACCGATTTCTGTATAAATATGGAAATAACTACACCGCCATCTCTAAAAACATGGAAATATCTTCACAGTCATCTGTATAAACATGGAAATATCTACACCACCATCTGTATCAACATGGAAATAACTACAACGCTATCTCTATAAACATGGAATTACCTACACCGCTATCTCTATAAACATGTAAATATCTACACCACTATCTCTATAAACATGGAAATATCTACACCGCCATCTCTATAAACATGTAAATATCTACACTGGCGTCTCCATAAACATGGAACTATCTACACCGCCATCTGTATAAACTTGGAAATATCTACACAGCCATCTGTATAAAGATGTAAATATCTACACTGCGAGCTGTATAAACATGGAAATATCTACACCGCTATCACTATAAACATGGAAATATCTACACCGCTTGCTCTATAAACATGGAAATATATACACCGCAATCCCTGTAAACATGGAAATATCTACAACACCATCTACATAAACAAGAAAATATCTGTATCGCCATCTATATAAACATGGAAATATCTACAACGCTATCTCTATAAACAAGGAAATATCTACACCGCCATCTGTAAAAGCATGGAAATATCTACACCGCTATGTCTATAAACATGGAAATACCTACACAGCAATCTCCATAAACATGGAAATATCTACACCGTTATCTGTATAAACATGGAAATACCTACACTGCCATCTGTATACACATGGAAATATCTACACAGCCATCTGTATAAACATGGAAATATCTACACCACTATCTCTATAAACATGGAAATACCTGCACCACTATCTCAATAAACATGGTAATATCTACACTGGTATCTCTATAAACATGGAAATAGCAACACCGCTATCTCTATAAACATGGAAATATCTACACCACTATCTCTACAAACATGGAAATAACTACACCGCCATCTCTATAAACATGAAAATATCTACACTGCCATCTCCATAAACATGGAACTATCTACACCGCCATCTGTATAAATATGGAAATATCTACACTGCCATCTGTATAAAGATGTAAATATATACACCGCGAGCTGTATAAACATGGAAATATCTACACAGCTATCTGTATAAACTTGGAAATAGCAACACCGCTATCTGTATAAACATGGAAATACGTACACAGCTATCTGTATAAACATGGAAATACCTAACACGCTATCTCTATAAAGAAGGAATTATGTACATCGCCATCTATGTAAAAATGGAAATATCTACACCGCCATCTGTATAAACCTGGAAATACCTACACAGTCATCTCTATAAACATGGAAACACCTACACCAGCATCTGTATAATAATGGAAATATCTACACTGCTATAGGTATAAACATGGAAATAACTACACAGCCATCTCTATAAACGTGGAAATAGCTACACCGCTATCTGTATAAAAATGGAAATAGCCACACCGCTATCTGTATAAACATGGAAATATCTACACCGCTGTCTGTATAATCATGGAAATATCTACACCTCTATATGTATAAATATGGAAATAACTACACCACTCTCTCTATAACCATGGAGATATCTACACCACTATCAGTATAAACATAGAAAGAACTACACTGCTATCTGTATAAACATGGAAATATCTACATCGCCATCTGTGTAAACGTGGAAATATCTACACAGTCATTTGTATAAACATGGAAATATCTACACCGTCATCTGTATAATGATGGAAATATCTACACCGCTATCTGTGTAATCAAGGAAATATCTACACCTCTATCTAAATAAACATGGAAATACCTACAATGCTATCTGTATAAACATGCAAACATCTACACCACTATCTATATAAACACGGAAATATCTACATCGCTATCTGTATAAACATGGAAACATCTCCACCGCTATCTGTATAAACATGGAACTATCTACACCGCTGTCTTTATAAACATGGAAATATCAAAATTGCCATCTGTATAAACAGGAAAATATCTACACTGCTATCTGTATAATCATGGAAATATCTACACGACCATCTACATAAACAAGGAAATATCTACACCGCCATCTGTATAAACATGGAAATATCTTCACCGCCATCTGTATAAACATAGAAATATCTGCACTGCCATCTGTAGAAAGATGGAAATATCTACACCGCGATCTGTGTAAACATGGTTATATCTACACCGCGACCTGTATAAACATGGAAATATCTACACCGCTATCTGTATAAACATGGAAATATCTACACCACGATATGTATAAACATGGAAATATCTACACCACTATCTGTATAAACATGGAAATGTCTGCACCACAATCTGTATAAACATGGAAATATCTACAGCAATATCTTTATAAATATGGAAATATCTACACGGCTATCTCTATAAACATGGAAATGTCTACGCCGGTATCTGTATAAACATGGAAATATCTACACCACAATCTTTATTAACATGGAAATATCTACACCGCTATATGTATAAATGTGGAAATATCTACACCGCTATCTCTACAAGTATAGATATATCTACATCGCTAACTATATAAACATAGAAATAACTACACCGCTATCTCTATAAACATGGAAATATCTACACCGCCATCTGTATAAACGTGGAAATATCTACACAGTCATCTGTATAAACATGGAAATATTTACACAGCTTTCTGTATAAACATGGAAATATCTACACCGCTATCTCTATAAACGTGGAAATATCTACACCGCCATCGGCATAAACACCTAAATATCCACACTGCCATCTCTATAAACATGGAAATATCTACACCGCCATCTTTAAATACATGTTTATATCAATATCGCCACCTGTATAATCATGGAATTATCCACACTGCTGTCTGTATAAACATGGAAATATCTACACCGCCATCTGTAAAAACATGGAAATATGTACGCAGTCATCTGTATAAAGTTGGAAATATCTACACATCCATCAGTATGAACATGGAAATATCTACACCGCTATCTCTATAAACATGGAAATAGCTACACCGCTATCTGTATAATCATGGAAGTAGCCTCACCGCAATGTGTATAAACATGGAAATATCTACACTGCCATCTGTATAACCATGGAAATATCTACACAGTCATGTTTTTAAACATGGAAACCTCCGCACTTCCATCGGTGTAAACATGGAAATATCTACACTGCCATCTGTATACACATGGAAATATCTACACATTCATGTGTATAAAGATGGAAACCTCCACACTTCCATCTTTATAAACGTGGAAATACCTACACTGCCATCTGTATACACATGGAAATATCTACACAGCCATCTGTATAAACATGGAATTATCTACACCGCTATCTCTATAAACATGGAAATAGCTATACCGCTATCTGTATAAACATGGAAATATATATTCTGCCATCTGTATAAACATGGAAATATTTCCAACGCTATCTGTATAAACATGGAAATATCTACACCTCTATCTATATAAACATGGAAATATCTACACAGCCATCAGTATAAAAATGGAAATATCTACACCGCCATCTGTATAAACATGGAAATACCTACACAGTCATCTGTATAAACATGTAAATATCTACCCCACCGGCTGTACACACATGGAAATATCTACACCGCCATCTGTATAAACATGGAATTATCTACTCAGCCATCTCTATAAGTATGGAAACAGTCACACCGTTATCTGTATAAACTTTGAAATAGCCATAGCGCTATCTGTATAAAAATGGAAATATCTACACCGCCAGCTGTACAAACATGGAAATATCAGCACCGCCATCTGTATAATCATGGAAATATCCACACTGCCGTCTGCGTAAACATGGAAATATCTACTCGGCCATCTGTAAAAACATGGAAATATGTACACAGTCATCTGCATAAACATGGAAATGTCCACACCTCCATCAGAATGAACATGGAAATGTCTACACCGCTATCTCTATAAACATGGAAATAGATAAACAGGTATCTGTATAATCATGGAAATATCCACACCGCTATGTGTATAAACACGGAAATATCTACACCGCCATCTCTATAAACATGGAAATATCTACACAGTCATATGTATAAACATGGAAACATCCACACCTCCATCTGTATAAACATGGAAATATCTACAGTGACATCTGTATACACATGGAAATATCTACAGTGCCATTTGTATACACATTGAAATAACTTCACATCCATCTGTATAAACATGGAAATATCTACACCGCTATCTCTATAAACATGGAAATACCTACACCGCTAATTGTATAAACATGGAAACATCTACACCGCCATTTGCATAAACATGTAAATATCTCCACCGCTATCGGTATAAACATGGAAATATCTACAGCGCTGTCTGTATATACATGGAAATAACTACACCGCTATCTGCATAAACATGGAAATTTGTACACCACCATCTGTATAAACATGGAAATAACTACACAGTCATCTGTATAAACATGGAAATATCTACCCCACTATCTGTATAAACACGGAAATGTCTACAACGCCATCTGTATAAACATGGAAACATCTACACAGGCATCTCTATAAATATGGAAATAGCTACACCGTTATCTGTGTAAATGTGGAAATATCTACACCGCAATCTCTATAAACATGGAAATAACTACACCGCTACCTGTGTAAAGATGAAAATTTCTACACGGCAATCTGTGTAAAGATGGAAATATCTACACCGCTGTCTGTGTAAACATGGAAATATCTACACCACTATCTGTATAAACATGGAAATATTTACACAGCTATCTGTAAAAACATGGAAATAGCTACACCGCCATGTGTATAAACATGGAAATATCTACACCACCATCTGTATAAACATGGAAATATCTACACAGCCATCTCTATAAATATGGAAACAGCTACACCGTTATCTGTATAAACATGGAAATAGCCAAACCGCCATCTGTATAAACATGGAAATATCTACTCCGCCATCTGTAAAAACATGGAAATATTTACACAGTCATCTGTATAAACATGGAAATATCTACATCTCCATCTGTATAAACATGGAAATATCTACACTGCGATGTGTATACACATGGAAACATCTACACTGCCATCTGTATTAACATGGAAATATCTACGCCGCTATCTCAATAAACATGGAAATATCTACACCGCTATCTGTATAAACATGGAAATATCTCCCCTCCTGTCTCTATAAACATGGAAATATCTACACCGCTATCTGTATAAACATGGAAATATCAACACCGCTATCTGTATAAACATGGAAATATCTACACCGCTATATGTATATATATGGAAATAACTACACTGGTATCTCTATAAACATGGAAATACCTACATCGCTATCTGCATAAACATAGAAATAACTGCACTGCTATCTCTTTAAACATGGAAATATCTGCACCGCCATCTGAAAAACGTGGAAATATCTACATCGTCATCTGTATAAACATGGAAATATCTACACCGCTATCTGTATAAACATGGAAATATCTACACCGCTGTCTATAAACATCGAAATAACTACACCGCCATCTGCAGGAACATGGAAATATCTACAGAGTCATCTGTATAAACATGGAAATATCTAAACCACCATCTGTATAATCTTGGAAATAACTACACTGCCATCTGTGTACACATGGAAATAACTACACTGCAATCTGTATACACATAGAAATATCTACACAGCCATCTGTATCAACATGGAAATAACTACACCACTATATCTATAAACATGGAATTACCTACACTGCTATCTCTATAAACATGGAAATATCTACACAACTATCTGTATAAACATGGAAATATCTACACCGCGATCTGTATAAACATGGAAATATCTTCACCGAGATCTGTATAAACATGGAAATATCTAGAACGCTATCTGTATAAATATGTAAATAACTACCACGCTATCTCTATAAATATGGAAATATCTACATCGCTATCTGTAAAAACATAGAAATAACTAAATCGCTATCTCTATAAACATGGAAATATCTACACCGCCATCTGCATAAACCTGGAAATATCTACACCGTCATCTGTATAAACAAGGAAATATGTACACCGCTTTCAGTATAAATATGGCAATATCTACACCGCTATCTCTCTAAATTTCGAAATATCTACACCGCCATCTGCATAAACATCTAAATATCTACACCATCTGTATGAACATGGAAATATCGACACTGCCATCTCTATAAACATGGAAATATCAACAGCACAATTTGTATAATCATGGAAATATCCACACTGCCATCTCTATAAACATGGAAATATTTACATCGCCATTTTATAAACATGGAAATACGTACACAGTCATCTGTATAAACATGGAAATATCTACAACTCCATCAGTATAAACATGGAAAAATCTACACTGCTATCTGTGTAAACATGGAAATCTTTACACTGCCATCTGTATAAATATGGAAATATCTACACCGGTATCTGTATAAACACGGTAATATCTACACCGCCATCTGTATAAACATGGAAATATCTTCACCGTTGTCTCTATAAACATGGAAATATCTACACCACCATCTGTAAAAACATGGAAATATCTACACAGTGATCTGTATAAACATGGAAATATCTACACAGTCGTCTGTAAACATGGAAATATCTACACCACCATCTGTATAAACTTGGAAATATCTACACTGCCATCTGTGTACACATGCAAATACCTACACTGCCATGTGTATGCACATGGAAATATATACACAGCCATCTGTACCAACATGGAAATAACTACACCGCTATCTTTATAAACATGGAATTACCTACACTGCTATCTCTATAAACATGGAATTATCTACACCACTATCTCTATAAACATGGAAACATCTACACCGCCATCTCTATAAACATGTAAATATCTACACTGACATCTCCATAAACATGGAAGTATCTACAGCACCATCTGTATAAACATGGAAATATCTACACTGCCATCTGTATAAAGATGTAAATATCTACACCGCGAGCTGGATAAACATGGAATTATCTGCACCGCAATCTGAATAAACATGGAAATACCAACACCGCTATCTGTATAAACATGGAAATATCTACACCGCTACCTGTATAAACATGGAAATATGTACACCGTTATCTGAATAAACATCGAAATATCTACACCGCGATCGGTACAAACATGGAAATAACTGCACTGCTATCTGTATAAACATGGAAATATCTACACAGCTATCTCTATAAACATGGAAATTTCTACACCGCTATCTGTATAAACATGGAAATATCTACATGGCTATCTCTATAAAGATGGAAATATCTACACCGCCATCTGTATAAGCCTGGAAATACCTACACAGTCATCTCTATAAACATGGAAATATCTACACCAGCATCTGTATAAACATGGAAATATCTACACCGCAATCTGTATAAACGTGGAAATAACTGCACAGTCATTTGTATAAACATGGAAATATCTACATGGTCATCTGTATGAAGATGAAAATAACTGCACTGCTATCTGTGTAAACATGGAAATATCTACACCGCTATCTGTACAAACTTGGAAATATCTACACCACTATCTGTATAAACTTGGAAATATCTACACCGCCATCCGTATAAACATGGAAATATCTACACCACCATCTGTATAAACATGGAAATACCTACAAAGTCATCTGTATAAACAAGGAAATACCTACACAGTCATTTGTATAAACATGGAAATCTCTACCCCACCATCTGAATAAACATGAAAATATCTACACCGCCATCTGTATAACTATGGAAATAGCTACACCGTTATCTGTATAAACATGGAAATAGCCACACCATTATCTGTATAAACATGGAAATATCTAAACCGCCATTTGTATAAACATGGAAATATCAACACCGCCATCTGTATAAACATGCAAATTTCTAAACCGCCATTTGTGTAAACTTGGAAATACCTACACCGCTATCTGTATAAACATGGAAATATCTACAGTGCTATCTGTATAAACATGGAAATAACTACACCGCCATCGGTATAAACATGCAAATATCTACACAGTCATCTGTATAAACATGTAAATATCTACACCAACATCTCAATAAACATGGAAAGACCTAGAGAGCCATATCTATACCCATGGAAATATCTACACAGCTATCTGTATAAACATGGAAATATCTACACCGCTATCTTTGTAAACATGGAAATATCTACACATCTATCTGTAGAATCATGGAAATATCTACATCGCTATCTGTATAAACATGGAAATATGTACAGCGCTATCTGTATAAACATGGAAATACCTACACCGCTGTCTGTATAAATATGGAAATATCTACAACGCTATCTTTGTAAACATGGAAATATCTACAACGCTATCTTTGTAAACATTTACAACTCTATATGTGTAAACATGGAAATATCTACACAGCTATCTTTGTAAACTTGGAAATATCTTAACCGCTATCTGTGAAAAGATGGAAATATCTACACCGCAATCTGTGCAAAGATTGAAATATCTACAGCGCTATCTCTGGAAACATGGAAATAACTGCACCGCAATCTGTGCAAAGATTGAAATATCTAAACCGCCATCTCTGTAAACATGGAGATATCGACACCACCATCTGTATAAAAATGGAAATATCTACACTGCCATTTGAATAAACATGGAAATATCTACACAGCCGTCTCTATAAACAAGGAAATATCTTCAGAGCTATCTGTATCAACATGGAAATAACTACACCGCTGTCTGAATAAACATGGAAATATCTACACCGCTATCCTTATAAACATGGAAATATCAACACCACTATCCGTAAAAACATGGAAATATCTACACCGCTATCACTATAGCATGGAAATAACCGCAACGCTATCTGTGTAAACATGGAAATATTTACACCGCTATCTGTGAAAACATGGAAATATTTGCAACGCTATCTGTATTAATATGGAAATATCTACACTGCTATCTGTATAAATATGGAAATATCTACACCGCTATCCACATAAACATGGAAATAACTACACCGCTATCTGTATAAACATGGAAATATCTACACCGCTATCACTATAAACATGGAAATATCAATACCGCTATCCTTATAAACATGGAAATATCTGCACCACTATCTGTATAAACATGGAAATATCTACACCGCTAACTCTGTAAACATGGAAATATCTACACCGCTATCTCTATAAGCATGGAAATATCTACACCCCCATCTCTATAAACTAGGAAATATCTACACCACCATCTGCATAAACATGGAAATATCTACACCGCTATCTCTATAAACGTGGAAATGTCTACAACACTATTTGTATAAACGTGGAAATATCTACACCGCTATCTGTATAAATGTGGAAATACCTACACCGCTATCTGTGTAAAGATGGATATATCTACACCGCAGTCTGTGCAAAGATGGAAATATCTACACCGGTATCTCTGTAATCATGGATATATCTACACTGCTATCTGTATAAACTTGGAAATATCTACACCGCTATCTGTCTAAACATGGAAATATCAACACCGACATCTGTATAAACATGGAAATATCTACACCGCTATCTGAATAAACATGGAGATATCTACACCGCTATCTGTAGAAATATGGAAATATCTACACCGCTATCTCTTTAAACATGGAAATATCTACACCGCTATCTCTATAAACAAGGAAATATCTACACTGCTATCTCTATAAACATGGAAATATCTACACAGCCATCTGTATGAACATGCAAATATCCTCACAGTCATCTGTATAAACATGGAAATATCTACACCACCATCTCTATAAACATGGAAAAATCTACACTGCCATCTGTATACACATGGAAATATCTTCAAAGCCGTCTGTATAAACATGGAAGTATCTACACCGCTATCTCTACAAACATGGAAATATCTACACCGCTATCTGTATAAACATGGAAACGTATACATCGCTATCTGTATAAACATGGAAATATCTTCACCGCTATCTCTATTAACTTCGAAACATCTACGCCACTGTCTGTATAAACATAGAAATATCTACTCCGCTATCTGTATGAATTTGGAAATATCTGCAACGCTATCTGTGTAAACATGGAAATAACTACACCGCTATCTATATATCTATATATCTATATAGATATCTATATATCTATATATCTACCGCTATCTGTATGAACATGGAAATATCTACAACAGGATCTGTATAAACATGGAAATATCTAAACCGCTATCTGAATAAATATGGAAATATCTACACCAATATCTCTACAAACATGGAAATATCTACACCACCATCTCTATAAACATGGAAATATATACACTGCCGTCTGTATACACATGGAAATATCTACACTGCCATCTGTATAAACATGGAAATATCTACACTGCTATCTCTATAAACATGGAAATACCTACACAGCTATCTCTAAAAACATGGAAATATCTACTCCGCAATCTCAATAAACAAGGAAATATCTACACCGCCATCTCTATGAACATGAAAATATCTACACCGCCATCTCCACAATCATGGAACTAACTACACCACCATCTGTATAAAAGTAGAAATATCTACACTGCTTTCTGTATAAACATGGAAACATCTACACTGCCATCTGTATAAATATAGAAATATCAACTCTGCTATTGGTATAAACGTGGCAATATCTACACCGCAGTCTGTATAAACATGGAAATATCTAAACCGCTATCTCTATAAACATGGAAATACCTACACCGCCATCTCTATAAACATGGAAATATCTACACCGATATCTGCATAAGCATGGACATATCTACACCGCTATCTGTATAAACATGGAAATATCTACACCGCTATTTGAATAAACATGGAAATATCGACAGTGCCGTCTGTAAAAAATGGAAATATCTACACAGTCATCTGTATAAACATGGACATATCTACACCACCATCTGTATAAACTTGGAAATATCTACACCGCTTTCTGTATAAACATGGAAATAGCTACACAGTCATCTGTATAAACATTGAAATATCTACATCACCTTCTTTATAAAAATGGAAATATCTACACCGCCATCTCTATAAACATGAAAATATCTACACCTCCATCTCCATAAACATGGAAGTATCTACACAGCCATTTGTGTAAACATGGAATTATGTACACCTCTATCTGTATAAACATGGAAATATCTACACTACCATCTTTATAAACATGGAAATATCCTCATCGTGACCTGTATAAACATGGAAATATCTACACCGCTATCTCTATAAACGTGGAAATATCTACAGCGCTATCTCTATAAACATTGAAATATGTACACCGCTATCTCTATAAACATGGAAATATGTACACCGCCATCTCTGTAAACATGGAAATATTTACACCGCCATCTACATAAACTAGGAAATATCTTCACTGCCATCTATATAAACATGAAAATATCTAAACCGCCGTCTGTATAAACATGGAAATATCTACACTGCCGTCTGTAGAAAGATGAAAATACCTACAACAAGATCTTTATAAACATGGAAATATCTACACCGCTATCTGTATTAACATGGAAATATCTACAATGCTATCTGTATAAACATGGAAATATCTACACCATGATCTGTGTAAACATGGAAATATGTACACTGCTATCTGCATAAATATGGAAATATCTACACCGCTATCTCTATAAATATGGAAATATCTATACCACTATCTCTATAAACATGGAAATATCTACATCGCTATCTGTATAAACATAGAAACATCTCCACCGCTGTCTGTATAAACATGGAAATATCTGCACCGCTATGTTTATAAACATGGAAATATCTACACCGCTATCTGTATAAACATGGAAATACCAACACCGCTATCTGCATAAACATGGAAATATATACACCGCCATCTCTATAAACATGGAGATATCTTCCCCACCATTTACATAAACAAGGAAATATCTACACCGCCATCTATATAATCATGGAAATCTCTACACCGCCATCTGTGTAAACATGCAAATGTCTACACTGCCATCTGTAGAGAGAAATATCTACACCGCGATCTGTATAAACATGGAAATATCTACATCGCTATCTGAATAAACATGGAAATATCTACAACGCTATTTGTGTAAACGTGGAAATATGTTCACCATGACCTGTATAAACATGGAAATATCTACACCGCTTTCTGTATAAATATGGAAATATCTACACCACTATCTCTGTAAACATGGAAATATCTACACAGCTATGTGTGCAAACATGGATATATCTCCACTGCTATCTGTATAAACATGGAAATATCTACACCGCTATCTGTATAAACATGGAAATACCTACACCGCTATCTGTTTAAACATGCAAATATCTACACTGCCATCTGTATAAAGATGGAAGTCTCTATACCGCGAGCTGCATAAAGATAGAAATATCTACACCGCTATCTGTAAAAACATGGAAATACCAACACAGCTATCTCTATAAACATGGAAATACCTACACCACTATCGGTATAAACATGGATATATCTACAACACTATCTCTATAAACGTGGAAATACCTACACCGCCATCTCTGTAGACATGGAAATATCTACACCGCTATCTGCATAAACATGGAAATGTCTACACTGCTTTCTGTATAAACATGGAAATATCTATACTGTTATCTGTATAAATATGGAAATATCTACACCGCTATCTGTATAAACATGGAAATGTCTACACCGCTATCTGTATAAAAATGGAAATACCTACACCTCTATCTCTATAAACATGGAAATATCTACACCGCTATCTCTATAAACATGGAAATATCTACACAGTCATCTGTATAAACATGGAAATATCTACACCACCATCTGTATAAACATGGAAGTATCTACACTGCCATCTGTATAAACATGGAAATACCTAAACCGCTATCTGTATAAATATGGAAACATCTACACCATTATCCCTATAAATATGGAAATATCAGCAAAGTTATCCAAATAAACATGGAAATATCTACACCGCTATCTGCTTCAACATGGAAATAGCTACACCACTATCACTATAAACATGGAAATAACTACACCGCCATCTCTATAAATATGGAAATACCTACACCGCCATCTCTATAAACATGGAAACATCTATACCACCATGTCTATAAACTTGGAAATATCTACACCGCCATCGGCACAACCATGGAAATATCTACCCCGCCGTCTGCATAAACATGGAAAAATCTACACCGACATCTATATAAACATGGAAATATCTGCAACGCTATCTGTGTAAACATGGAAATATCTTCACTGCTATATGTGGAAACTTGGAAATATCTACATCACTATCTGTATAAACATGGAAATATCTACACCGTTATCTCTATAAACATGGAATTATCTACACCGCTATCTCTATAAACATGGAAATATCTACACCGCTATCTGTATAAACATGGAAATATCTACACCACTATCTCTATAAAGATGGAAATATCTACACCGCCATCTGTATAAACATGCAAATATCTACACAGTCATCTGTATAAAGGTGGAAATATCTACACCACCATCTCTATAAACATGGAAATATCAAGAATGCCGTCTCTATACACATGGAAATATCTACACAGCCATCTGTATTAACATGGAAATTTCTACACCGCTATCTCTATAAACATGGAAATATCTACATGGCTATCTGTATAAACATGGAAATATCTACATCACTATCTGTATAAACATGGAAATATCTCCACCGCTATCTCTATAAATATGGAAATATCTACACCGCTATCTGTATAAACATGGAAATATCTACACCGCTATCTGTATAATCATGGAAATACCTACACCGCTATCTGTATAAACATGGATATATCTACAACGCTATCTGTGTAAACATGGAAATATCTTCAATGCTATCTGTGTAAACATGGAAATATGTACACAGCTATCTGTGTAAACTGGGAAATATCTACACCACTATCTGTGTAAAGATGGAAATACCTACACCGCAATCTGTGAAAAGATGGAAATATCTACACCGCTATCTCTGTAAACACGGAAATATCAACACCACCATCTGCATAAACATGGAAATATCTATACTGCCATCAGTATAAACATGGAAATATCTATACAGCCATCTCTATAAACATGGAAATATCTACACAGCCATCTGTATTAACATGGAAATATCTACACCGGTATCTGTATAAACATGGAAATACCTACACCGCTATCTGTATAAACATGAAAATATCAACACCGCTATCTGTATAAACATGGAAATATCTACACCGCTATCCGTATAAACATGGAAATATCTACACCGCTATCACTATAAACATGGAAATACCTACACCGCTATCACTATAAACATGGAAATATCTACACTGCTATATGTATAAATATGGAAATATCTACACCGCTATATCTATAAACATTGAAATATCTTCACCACTATCTGTATAAACATGGAAATGTCTACACCGCTATCTCAATAAACATGGAAATATCTACACCGCCATCTGTATAAACATGGAAATATCTACACCGCTACCTGTATAAAAATGGAAACATCTTCACCGCTATCTTTAAAAACATCGAAATATCTACACCGCGATCTGTAGAAACATGGAAATACCTACACCGCTATCTGTATAAACATGGAAATATCTACACCGCTATCCGTATAAACATGGAAATATCTACACCGCTATCACTATAAACATGGAAATACCTACACCGCTATCACTGTAAACATGGAAATATCTACACTGCTATATGTATAAATATGGAAATATCTACACCGTTATCTCTATAAACATGGAAATATCTTCACCACTATCTGTATAAACATGGATATGTCTACACCGCTATCTCAATAAACATGGAAATATCTACACCGCCATCTGTATAAACATGGAAATATCTACACTGCTACCTGTATAAAAATGGAAACATCTTCACCGGTATCTTTAAAAACATGGAAATATCTACACCGCGATCTGTAGAAACATGGAAATACCTACACCGCTATCCATATAAACATGGAAATATCTACACCGCTATCACTATAAGCATGGAAATTCCTACACCGCTATCACTATAAACTTGGAAATATCTACACCGCTATATGTGTAAATATGGAAATATCTACACCGCTATCTCTATAAACATGGAAATATCTACACCACTATCTGTATAAACATGGAAATGTCTACTCCGCTATCTCAATAAACATGGAAATATCTACACCGCCATCTGTGTAAACATGGAAATATCTACACCGCTACCTGTATAAAAATGGAAATATCTACACCGCTATCTTTAAAAATGTGGAAATATCTACACCGCTATCTGTATAAACATGGAAATATCTACACCGCCATCTCTATAAACATGGAAATATCTACACCGCCATCTTTAAAAACATGGAAATATCTACACACTCATCTGTATAAACATGGAAATATCTACACCATCATCTGTATAAACATGGAAATATCTACACTGCCAGGAGCTCAAGAGCAGCCTGGGCAATACAGCAAGGCCTCATCTCTACAAAAAAATTAGAAATATTAGCTGGCCATGGTCGTGTACACCTGTAGTCCCAGCTTCTTGGGAGGCTGAGGTGGGAGGATCCACGGAGCCCAGGAGTTTAAGGCTGCAGTGAGCTTGGATAACTACTGCACTCCAACCTGGATGACAGAACAAGAACCTGTTTCAAAAAAGAAAAAAGAAAAAAAAACCTAAAAACTAAAAACTGGATGTAGTTTGCTAGTAACTAAACAGCAATTTAATTGTAACATGCTTACATATCAACGATGTCTTTCTTCTTTGATCATAAACCTGCTCACTAAGAAGCTGCTGAAGTCCATGGCAGTGACAGGTACATGTCTGCATCCTTGTCCTGACCTGCATCTTCTTTGATTGTCCCCATCTGTGTCTCCGACTGGCACTGCCGAACCGTCTTGCTACCTGATCAATGTTGTACTGAACCGGACTGCTAACTGATCAATGTTGTGGAGCTCACTGCACAAAGCTGTTCTTACAAGGTAGATTTCTGCCTGGAATAGCCATACTTACACTGTTTATATTCCTTACTCCTGACCCATCCAACGCAGCACAAGTTCTATTTATTGCCATAGAAACATAGGTCATTTGGAAACACCTCCTTCATTTCTATGGAATGTTCAAACATTTCTGACATTTTGGACTCTGTTCTAGCCTCTTGTTAAATATATCCAGAAAAGAGACAAAGCTTTATGGGGGGGCTATATGCACACATATGCTATAGAATAAGCTATCTAAATGCTTAAAAATACTTTCCATCTGTCACCGCACCTTAATAGGTACACAGAAATTAAGTATGTGTATATCTGTCTGTATAGATACGTATAAATATATATCCCCAAAACAAAAACTCATTCTCTTACTTATACATAGGTAGAATATAGGTGAATATACATATACATTTATAGGTAGAACAAAAAAACCCTCAGCCTCTTTAGGGCCATGTGTTTTCTCTGAGTAATTGTCACAATTAATTAAAATACATGTGTATGCCTTTTTAGATAAATTTCATCAGACCAGTTTCTGTCTGGTTGGAAAATAATAACTGCCTATTTGCTAAGTGCCCCTGCCCCCATACTATGTTCCAGTGAACTAAAGACCTCTGGCAATCATAGATTTACAACTCAGCAAGATTAAACAATTTATTGTTATTTATGACATCCAAGCTGTATCTTCTGTATTATATTCCACATTAGCATCTATCACCTTACATTTGGGAGATCCTGTCCAAAAAATGATTATGCCTCCTAACCAAACATTCAGCAGGGCTGCAGGAACAGGCCCCCTGAACAAACATCCTGCCAAAGTACTTTAAAGCACCGTGAGCTGCCACAGCTGTGCATTTTCAGATGACTCAGCAGATTAGCGTGGAGTCTCTTAGCCTCTGCTTGGTCTGTTCCTTTCAGTGATCTCTCACATGGCCCAGTACATTTGGTTTGAAAATCCTCATGAAATGAGCAGATTATGATCTGGCTTCAGTAGAGGGCCATGGGGTGGGCATGGAGGGGAGAGGGTTTGCTCTTAACACAGCCTGAGCCTCAGAAAGGTTTCAGATGGAAAAGCATGGCACTGACTCAGCTCATGCTTAACAGGAAATAATGCACAGACCACACCAAAAAAGCCCTTTATGTTGTGTGAAAGTCTATGCCGGAGCAGCTGCTGCCACCTCATGTACTGTGATAGAGTGTGCATGTGTGTGTTTGTGTGTGCATGAGTGTGAGTATGCACACAAATGTGTGCTGGGAGGGGGAGGAGATCACACCTTCCACAGTCGCCACCTCAGCCTTAGCTAGCAGCGTGGAGAATTGCCAAAAGTCAAGAGGAAGCTGCACCAAAGCAACTGTGATCACCACATCAGCAGGCGCTTTCTGGTTAGTAAAGCTACTGGGACTGAAAAACACACACGATCTCGTCCTTCTTTTATTTTAATCAGAGCAAACTATTTTTATAATAATTGTGTTCTATGAATAAATAATTCATAATGCTGTAACCCATTATCACATTCAATCCTCCCAACAACCCTAGAAGATATGTAGACAAGTATTATTACTTTCCCTATTTTTATAAATGAGGAAATAAACCCCAGGAGGCTAGGCGACTTCCCCACGGTCATAGAAGTTGCAAACAGTAGTATCATGATTCAAATCCAAAGCCTCTCCTTTTGTCTTTATCATTTTAATTTTGAAGGTAATGCATATGCATGCATGATCTTTTAAATCCAGAGATGTATATGGAATAGATAGGAAAAGGGACTCTCCTTCCCCATTATACACCCCCTTCACCCAAGCTATATACACTGTTGACTAGAGTATGTCCTTTCAATTCTATTTTCTGTGCCTATATTATATACAGAAAAGCAGGATTACGTTACACACAATATTCCAGTCATTGCTGTTTTTCACCAACAAGCTATCATTCACATCTTTTTCATACTACATATAGATTTATATCCTTTATTTTAGTGGTGTATATTGTGCAGTTGTGTCATAAATTATGTACCTGTTCTCTGTTGAACATATAGATTTTTTCTGAGTTTTTCCTTAGCAAAATGCTGCAGTGAGTACCCTTGTACACAGATGTTTGTACATTTGTTCTAGAAAAATCTACAGTAAAGATTCTTAGATTAAGAGATTCCCAGGTTATTAGAAAACTACTCTATTAATTTAGATATATACTTCCAAATTGCCTGACCAAAAAGTTATGTCAATTTAACTTCTATGAACAGTATACAAACATGACAATTTTCCATCACCTACACCAACTCTGGGTAATTTCATCTTTTTTACAAGTTGATGGATTGTTTTAATTTATATTTCTCTGGTTATTAATAAGGTTGGCCACCTGTTCATGTCTTATTATTGATGATATTTGTATTGAATTGTTTGAATTTTCTTGATTTCAAAAAACGTTTTACATGTCATAGATATTAAATATTTGTTGTAAAACTCTCCTTCCAGTATTGTGTATGTGTTTGGTCAAGTAGAATAAACTCTTGTCCTCTGATTTCAGATTCCTTTCTCTTTCCATTAGAAATCCCTAAATGTAAAACTACATATTGATAGCTAAAAACCAGGATGTTTACTAGAGAAAAAGAATACAAAGGCAATAATTAAATATTATATTTATACAAAATACCTACTAGTACAAACTTAAAAAGAGAAACTAAAAGTCAAATGCTTCTACGACTTCAGACTAAGAAAAAGAACTTTTGAGGTTGAATGTTCCTGAAATTTTTCTTTTCATACAACTACGGACATGACTACAAAAGTTGATGTGACTAAAAAATGTAAGATATGAAAGATATTTGAAGACTCAGAGAAGGTGGATTTTCATTTTAACAAGTCACATATATATTCTAGATATCCTCTTCTTCGTAACTAAGAGAGTCAAATCAGATGAAAGAATCTAAAAATTTCCCTTTGACTGTGTTAAGTAGAAGTAGTAGAGGCATATTGGCCAAATCTTGAGTGTTTGCAAATTGACTCTTAAGGCTATAGGCTGGCACAGGTCATTGAAGCCCTAGCTTTTTATCTTTAATTTTAAAATCCCCAAACAATTTATACTAATTTTTCTTGTCCATTATTTCCAAATCATCTTGTTTAAAGGTTATTACAGTGCTTGCTCATGTTACTGTTGTCTAACAGAAGGGTATCCGGGGCCTTAAAACTGAGAGGGTTAGGATTAATGATTCCAATACCTATGCTTGGACATCTCCAAAAGTGGGTTCCAACTTCTTGTCCTCAAGTCTGTATAGAAACTAGCAAACTTCCAGAGTTCACAAAAGGCTCAAAGAGAACAGATGTTTTATAGAAAATTCTTAGAGCAAGTTTCACGCATAATGTTGCTGATGCGTGTCTGCCTTTTCAATAAACATCACTATGCTTTATCACAAGATTTAATAAAGCAGCTTAGTTAAAAATGCCATCTGGGTCTCTGGACACATTAAACAAAGCTTAAAATAACCACCCCAGCAACTGGGAGGACCCAGCTGTTCTCATAATCTGTCCCACTCCTTTTACTTCCCCAGAAAAAGAGTGAATGAAGACCACAGACTAAAAGCATCCAGAAGGAACTGACACAAACAGGGAGATAGATGGAGCCAAGGGCTCCTGTAAGTTTGCTATTGCTCACATAATAGATTTGCTAATTCCACAATCTGCGGATGGTGATTAAGAACGGGAAGCAGAAAGAGGGAAGAGAGAATCATAGAAGGGCTCATTCAAGTTTTCTAATGTATCACAAACCTGTCCTCCCTAATGTCTGGATCATAGCAGCCCATTCCATTCACCTATTCTCTAGTGAACTCCAATAGAAAATACAAAGCCATCACCACCCAGTTCTTTCTCCCTTCTAGAGATGAGATATTAGCCACCCAATCCCAGATTCTCAGATCCATTCCAGGAAAGAAGCCCTAGGTATTGAAGCACAGCTTTCCCTCCCTCCCTTCTTTCTTCCACCCCAAGATTTGTTCCCCAGATAGTTCTAGTAAATGCAAAACCAAGTATATTCTCATTCTTTAGAGCAACCAGCTTTTCATGGCCAACTGCAATCAAATACAACCTGCACAAACATCTATCTGGAGGACACTCCCAAGGCTCCTACTGAGCCAGCCTTCTGCATACCACTGCATTTCAGCTTCCTAGTTCACAAGACACTGAGACATTCTTGAATTCTGCAAGGTGCACTGTGTGTTAATATCTTGGCTGCTCATCATGTGGCTAATAAAGGGCATGACTAGTCAACAAATAAATTTTCTCTTGGCTAAAACTTGCAACAAAACTGTAAGCTGTTTACCAAGGGGCCCACTACAGGTTATATTCAATATATACAGTCAAATCCTAACTATCTGAGATATATTCAGTTGACCATACACCTTTATATTTCAGTAAAAGGTCTTTACATTTCCCAGTGCTATCGATGTTACAAAGTGCTTTCATATGCAGTGCTTCATCTGATTTCCAGGATAATTAAATGATCCTGTCATACCTGATTTTTAGATGAGGAAACAAGTGGTTTCTGGGTATTTCAAGAGGCTAACGCATCTGCCCTCCAACTTGTATGTGAAAACCAAAAACAAAATTCCAAGGCCCTTCAACCATCTGAATGGACTTTGACACTTTTGGTCAATATATGGCAGAGCTAGGAAAAGAAGGTGAGTCTTCCAGCTGCTGATACAGGGTTTTTTCTGCCATACTCCATTACCTCCAAGGCTAAAGTCAAAAGAGGGTGTGGTTATCACATGAAAAAATCTGGTTTGGATTTCCCAAATGTGTATGTAGTATTTGGGGATTTACCTTAATTTAACCTACAGTTCTTTTGGGTTGTAACAGTCTGACTCCATTTTTGAAAACAAAACAAAATCGATTTTAAATGCTGAATTATAGATCTTTGCTGTCCAGTATGGTAGCTACTAACCACTTATGGTTATTTGCATTTCTATTTTAATTAATTACAATTCAGTAAAATGCAAAATTCAGTTCTTCAGTTGCTCTAGCCACATTTCAAGTGTTACAGTAGTCACATATGGCTAGTGGCTGGGACAATGCAGATTATAGAACAGTTCCATCATCAAAGAAACTTCTATTGAACAGTGCTATTATATAATGTCATCTCCAGAGAAAGAAGACTTTAGAAAAAGTCAGAAACGGCCGGGTGCAGTGGCTCACACGTGTAATCCCAGCACTTTGGGAGGCCAAGGCAGGCAGATCCCTTGAGGTCAGGAGTTCAAGACCAGCCTGGCCAACATGGTGAAACCCCGTCTCTAGTAAAAATACAAAACATTAGCTAGGCGTGGTGGTGCATGCCTGTAACCACAGCTACTCAGGAGGCTGAGTTGGGAGAATCACTGGAACCCAGGAGGCAGAAGTTGTAGTGAGCCAAGATTGTGCCACTGCACTCTAGCCTGGGTGACAGAGCAAGACTCCATCTCAAAAAAAAAAAAAAAAGAAAAAGAAAAAGTCAGAAACATCTTGAGGCAGGCATAGTGCTGTCATCTGTCCAATATTGAAGATGATTTAAGAATAAGAAAGAAGAAGAGAACAAAGAAGAGAAAAAGAAGTTGCCTTAAGTGTACCTACCCAGAAAAGGACAAAGGCATTCTTGTAGTCATTGTGTTGTATTTTAGCTCTTAAACTTTTTAAGAGATTAGAATAATTTGACACATAGAAGATCTAAACCACTGAAGAGGCTCTGAAGCAGATAAAAGTAGAAAGAAAATAAAAAACTAATTAGGTACAAACTAAGCTTAACCACAATTCGTTTAAACGGTACTATTTACTCTTCACATGATTGGTTTTTCTTTTGCTTTATAGTATGACATAGTTTATATCTTTAAAGGGGAATTAAAATATTTCTGGGAATTTTTAAAAGTAAGTTCACACAGCCACATAAAAACTACAGAAACAGATAAAACCTATCTTCTCATTTATTCCCTAATCCATTCAAATTAAATATAAAAATCCAAGCAGCCACAGTGATATTCAAAAAAGCAAAAGGGAGACAAAACAAAATTCATTTGTCACCTGTGGAGGTAGTTAGCTCACCTAATCTTCACTCCAAACACCAGTAATTTTTAAAAGACAGAAATAAACATATGTTCTGCCTTCCCGGAAGGAACTATGTTTCAGGTTAGCCAAATAACCCAGTTGTGAAGAAAATGGTCTGCTTATAGAAAAATGCCAGCTAAAACATGTAGATAGAATTAGAGAATTAGAAATTCACCATTTGGAAACCCCTAATGAAATAATCAACTCAAGCAAGGATCATTAATACATGCTAAAACAATCAAGTAACTATTGATACAGAATATAACTGAATATACACATGGTACAAAGTTCACGTCACAGACTACTGGCTTGACCCAAGGGGGAATATAGCAGAGGAGATAGGCAGTGATCACCCTAACCTTGCGATCATCTCACCATCACTAATGATGGGATGTGAATACTCATTATTGCCTATGAAATAGTCTTTAAAAAAAGAAGTTGAACCTGAATCTAACTAAACCTTGCAATGGGCTGAACGTGTATGTCTTCCCCAAATTAATATGTTGACATCCTAACCCCAAAGGTGCTGGTATTAAAAGGTGGGGCCTTTAGGGGGTCATTAGATCATAAGGACAGAGGCTTCATGATTGGAATTAGTGCCCTTATAAAAGAGGCCCCAGAGAGCTAGCTAGTCTCTCCCACTATGTGAGGGCCCAGCAAGAAGGCCAATCTATGAACCAGAAAGTTGGTCCTAACCAGATATCAAAACCACATGCTCCTTGATTTTAAACTTGCTAGCCTCTAGGACTGTGAGAAATAAATTTCTGTTCTTTATAAGTCATCCAGTTTTTGGTATTTTGTTATAGCAGGCCTAAAAGCCTTTAGAACTAACTTCCAGTTAACCAGGAAAAAACAGAGTGAAAAGTTAAATGACACCATAAAAAGCAACCAGAAAATTCCAGAAGGGGAAATATTCTACAGGACAACTGACTAGTTTTTCAACAAGTCAATTTCACTAAATAAATACATTAACAAAGAGTATGGGTATTTTCCAGGTTAAAAAAGTCTTGAGCTAAATAATCAAATGCAACGTGTATCCCTTGATTAGAAGAAACTAATTTGAACAAACCAGCCACAAAAGATATTTCAGGGAGACCAAGCTGGAAGGATCACTTGAGGCCAGGAGTTTGAGACCAGCCTGGGCAACGTAGTAAGACCTCCATCTCTACAAAAACAATAAATTAGCTGGGCATGGTGGTGTGCACCTCTAGTCCTAGCTACTCAGGAAGCTGAGGCAGGAAGATCACTTGAGCCCAGGAGTTTGAGGCTGCAATGAGCTATGATTGTTTCACTGCACTTCAGGCTGTGTGAAAGAGCAAGACTTTGTCTCAAAAAATAAAAGGACATTTCATAATAATTGAGGAAATCTGAATGTGGACTGGATATTAAATGATATAAAAAAGCCATTTTTTATTTTGTTTGAAAAGATGATTTTGTAACTATACAGGAAAATGTTCTTATTTTTTTAGAAATCTGTACTAAAGAATTTAGGGGTAAAATATCATTTTCTTTAATATACTTTCAAACACAAGCAAAAAATAGTCATGACACAAATATAGCAAAATGTTTACAATCTATGTTCTATGCTTGCCTGTGAGTGCCATTAATCTCATCTCTCTGCTTTTCTGAAAGTTTGAAAATTTCAAAGTTTTATAATAAATTTTTTTACATCCCATAATTTTATAATAATTTTTTTAAAGTTTGAAGCAAATCAACAACTATAGCTTCAAAAATATCCTGACCCACAATAAACATTGAACAGGGTATATTTCTCCCATTTCCTAAAAAAGTTGGCCCAGGAAGGAGTATGAGAGCTGCCATAGCTCTCCCAAGTCTCATTATTCTCCATCACTCCATGGGAAATCCCAAAATAAATTTTTAAAAAAGTTGTTTACATTTATAATGTTTTTGATTCTATAATAATTTTATAATAAAATAATTGTAAAATGTTTTTGATTTTATAATTTATAAAAATTTTTATACATGTTTATGTTTGAAATGTCTATTTCAAACTTTATGAGATATTAAAATATAAGTAATATAGTTCATCATTTTAGAAATGCCATGCTTTTCTTCTCCAGCAATTACATAATCAAAGAGTAACTGTAGTTTTTCCTAGAACATTGCTTTGTAGGCTGGGAATGGTGGTTCATGACACTTTAGGAGGCCAAGGCAGGCAGATCTCTTGAGATCAGGAGTTTGAGACTAGACTGGGCAACAGAGAAACCCTATGAGTAGTAAAAACACAAAAATCAGCTGTGCGTAGTGGTGTGCACCTATAGCCCCAGCTACTCAGGAGGCTGAGGTGGGAAGATCACCTGAATCTGGGGAGGTCAAGGCTACAGTGAGCCAAGACTGTACCATTGCACTCCAGCCTGGGCAACAAAGTGAGACCCTGTGTCAAAAAAAAAATGAAATTTAATTGAAAAAAAAGAAAATTGCTTTGTAAAATTAATTTTTCAATCAAAACCAAGATTTTTCAGATATAGAGAATGCAGCCCACTGGTCAGATTTGTCAGTTCAAAGAGAATAAATTCTAGTTTCCTATTTTTCTAGCCTGCTTATGATTATCCAATAGGATATCAAAAAAGACCAAAGCCTTTGGGATCCATGTTCAGTATTCCTGAGTCTAACTCAGGATGCCAAATCAGGAGACAAGCACATTCTCATCAGTTTTCAATCATTCGAGACCAATTTTGCTTATAATTATCCAGTTCTTTTAGACCACCTTTCTCCTGAAGCCAGCCTTATGGCTATTCACTTCACTTTAGCATAAGCCCCCAAGAAGGTGAACAAAATGAGGAAACGATTGGTTAAAGTTGGCGTTTGAAATTCTGAAACATGTCCACCATTCCCTTCACCCATGCCCGCCCCTCTTAGAAGTAGTACTTTCAGATTATTTAAGAGTCGATGCTTCTATGTGGATTTTGTCATCTGTCCTTTATAACAGCTAGTAGGTTTAATTTGACTCTATTTTCAGCATATATTGACCTATGCTAATTATCTGTTAAAATAAATTCCACTCTTAGAGTTAATAAAGTGTGTGTGTCATGGAAGACCCATTGAAGTAAGAAGCTGAGGAGCCCTTATGGTAAAGTGGGACAAGAAATAATAAGACATAATAATTTTCCCATGCAAATCAACAATCGTAGCTTCAAAAATATCTTGACCCACAACAAGTATTGGACAGGCCATGTTTCTCTCACTCCCTAAAAAATTGGCTCGGGAAGGAGTATGAGAGCTCCCATAGCTCTCCCAAGGCTCATTATTCTCCATCACTCCACAGGAACAGCCTGTCAGAGAAGAGTGAAAGACCATTTGTCAACCTCTCTTCAACTCCCTGATTCTAGCCAAACTTCATCAATCTCAAGTGAGGAGCCAGAGAGAAATCAAACCCCATATATCCAGCATCATTGTCTACTGGAGTCAAAAATCACAATTCCACTACCCACCCCAACACCATTGGCCCTGTTTCTCCCAATTGCTTTTTATTGTGTTTTTTAAAAAATCCTCTTTCCCCATCCCTGCAACACTGAGAAGGAGGAATTATAGTAGATAAATATGAAGCATGGAGATCCTTTAAAAATGTTTTTAATAATAAATGAGAAAATGAAAAGGAGAGGGTTGGGAAGGAAGGAGGGAATTCAAATGCCAGGGAATTGTGCAGTTTCGCTTTTAAAGACGTTAACACTCATTTATACATCTGCAAGACACTCCCCTTAAAGAAAAGTTCTATGAGTGTGGGTCTGGTTGCATGAATGAGGATAAAATTACCTTTTTAGACGATGTTTCCCACATATCATTCAGAGACCCCTGAAGTTAGGTATCCCTCTTGTAGATGTCCTTGAGATGCTGCTGGACCTGGGAAAGAGGAAACTGGGATACGGGTCTATGCCAAAAGGTGCTTCTAGTTATAGGACACAGAGGAAAGGGGCAGAGGGAGAAAAACCCGAAGTCTGAGAATCTGGATTGCAGAAGACTACCGAGGTCGTGGGAGAAGGGAGAGAAAACAAGGATGAAAAGCGAAAGGGGAAGAGGCATGAAATGTTGTCAAATGTCAAAAGGCATTTGGAGAGAAGTTGGGAATTGCATTAAGAAAACCACTGCAAATCTTGTTTCAGACCATTTAGAGATATGCCCCCTGGGAACTGCGAGCTCAGGCTGTTTAGCATCAAACAAATGGATCCACTCCATCCCTACCCTAATTAAATAAATCATTCAGTAATTCCACTGGGTTAAAGAACCAAAATATTAAAAACCTTCAGGGCCTACTCTTGCCAAATATGTCAGGGATCGTGTGTGTGTGTGTGTGTGTGTGTGTGTGTGTGTGTTCTGAGACACCACTACTGTTAAATAGGCAGAGCTAAGACTTAGGGGACTGGCAGATTATTGCAAAAAGGGCACGGGGCAGAGGGACTATGTTGTGAGCCTGGGAAAGAAGTTTGTGTGGGGACTGTGGGCAGTGAACGCGTTGGGAACAATATGGAAAACTGGGAGCTGCCTTGGAATCTACAGGGCCGGGTAAGAGAATGTCCGAAAGAAAAATGAGCAGGTGCAGGATGTGTGCAGAGTCGGAGAAGAGTCCAGGGCGCCCGGAGTGGCTCCAGGAACGACGGACACCCCTCAAGGCTTTTGGGGGCGGTGGGTACTAATAGAACCCAGTGTCCGGGGTGCGCCGGGGAGGCTGCAAGCACGGTGGGAGTGGGGCGCTGGAGGGTGAGGACACGGGAGTGAGGAAGCAAAGCCTGGGCCGGGCAGGGGCCTCCCAGCTGGGCCTGGAGGCAGCAGGGGGACAAGGGCTAGGAGAGGGCATGGCGGCAGCGCGGCGGGAAGCGAGGGGCATCTGGACACTCACCCCGTTGGCCGCGGCCATCTGCCCCACGATCTCGATGGCCGTCCTGCTAAAGTACCTGCCGTCGCTGCCCACCACCGTGGTGCAGCCCCGACGGTCGCGCAGGTCAATGGACGATAGCACGCTCTGGATGAATTTGGGCAGGTAGTTGCGCTGGCCCTCGAAGAGGCCGGTAGGTCGCCGCAGAACCCCGCCGCCGGCCCACCGCGAGTCCTCGTGGGGCACGGTGGGCACTGTCAGCACCGGGATGGGGCTCCCCTCCGTGGTGCCTCCTCGCCGGTCCTGCTGTGGCTCCCGGGGCCGGAGGGAATCTGCAGCCTGCCGGGGGCCTCCACCAGCCTGGCCGCGTGCCGGGACTCCGCCTCGCGCCCGGGCCCACTCTCCAGCAGGTCAGCACCCTGCGCCCTGCACCCGCCCGCCTGGGGACCGCCCGCCCCTCCTCTCCACGCGGCCGCTCGCTGACTCCCTCGGCGGAGATTGCTTCTGCCTTCCTGTAAAGTTTTCTCCCGCCCACCTTCTCCGCTGCCAGACCGCCCGAGGTGTCCTCAGTTTCTCCCCAAGTTGGACTCACTTTCGGGGTGTCCCAAAAGCCTGATTCCAGGGCCTGCTAGCCCGACCCCGGTGACGCCTGCACCCGCGCCTGGCCCCAGCCTTCAGGCGCGATCGCCGCCCTCCAGGGCACACCCTCCGCCAGAAAACAGCCGGCGGGCGGCGAGACTTTGGACAGAGTCCGGGTTCCTCTCCGGCGCCAGGCCCGTCTCCCTGTCTCCCTGGGAGTGCGCAGCCTACACGCACCAGTTTCTCTTTAGAACAAGCATGGGGAGGGATTTGGGAGGGGGCTGAAACCTTTTGCCATCAGCGAACAGCCTCAGCCAAAAATAACCCTGGAAAGGCGAGCTAAGAATGGTTATCTCCTGCCAGCGCTGAAATCGGAGGCTTGGTGCTGCGTGTGGGGTGTGTGTGTGTGTGTGTATGTGTGTGTGTGTGTGTGTGTGTACCCTCCCACCCCGACCATTTGTTGAAGGGAATCACCACTGTCAGACTTCAATCCAACAGGACCCACTCGAGCCATCCACACTTTCCCCAGCCTCCTCCAAAACAGCACACTTTCCGGTATGAACAATTCTTTTTTTTTTTTTTTTCACTTGTTTGTTTGTTGTGGTGGTTGCAACAGCAGCAACACAGACGACACATATTTCCCTATTCTTCTCGCCCTTCTCACCCTCCCTACCCAGCTCCTGCCTTAGAAACAGGCTTGGCCTACACTGTATCTGTCCACACTGCCTGAACTCTTCCCTGAATTAATCGTTTTCAATAGGAGGGGGCTAAATCCCTTATTAATGCCCTACCAGGAGTGAATGAATAAAGCCAAGTTAAAGGGGAACTGGGTACCACATACTGTGCTAGGTTCCTTTGCATGTATCCTTTCATTCTGCTGGAGCTAAAGATGTTCTGCCTCCTCTCCATAAAACGCACCCAAACTCCAAAACCAGGAAATTCTCCATAGAAAATAGGAGTGAAGAGAGACAAGACTAACAGGATAAACCGCAAAGCAGGAAGAAAGTTTTGTCTCCCATTTCGCTCAAGGAATTTTTGGACCCACCAAGGCTACTGTCCTGAAAGATCCTGCTGCTTCTCCTTCCCCAAATATTGTCCACTTCCTGAGAGTAAGGCTGACTTGCCGCAGGCTTATAAAGTGTTTGGTCACAGTAAGACAACTGTGAGTAATAACACACATTGTATACTGTTTTGCAATTGATAAAAGGCTTTGCATCTGTTTTTTCTTTGGAGGCTGAAGAAAAGAAGAATGGTATTCACGCAGTTCCCATTTTACAGATGAAAACAAGAGGACTTTTTCTGTGAAGTCAGGAAAGTGGTTACAATGGTACTTTCTGCCTGTCCGAATTATGTATTGCCCCTCCCCTTTCTATTAATAACATTGAAGTGTGATGGGACAACCACTGAAGCCGTCAGTTGAAACCTGCTGGGACTTTTTAGCCATTCTCTTCAACATGAAGAATGGGTGTTTTTGGAGGGGGTGAGAGGAATGGGGAAATGTTGTCAAAGAGTACAATGTTTTAGTTGAGACAGGAAGAATACATTTTGTTGAGATCTACAGCACAGCATGGTGACTGTAGTTTACAATGAAGTATTGTGTATTTCAAAATTGCTAAGATAATAAATTTCAAATGTTCTCACCACAAAAAAGATAGGTTTGGAGGTGATGAATCTATTAATTCTCTGGATTTAATTATTCCACAATGTATACATATATCATAACATCACATTATACCTCCGTAAATACATACAATTTTAATTTGTCAATTAACATTTTTTTAAAAGTATAGTGTGGCCAGTTGGGGAGGTAGTTTTTTTTTTTTCCTCTAGTCTCTACTCAGTCTCCAAGATCCCATTCCCCATAAAATTCCTGTCACCCAGGTGGAGTGCAGTGGCACAATCATGGCTCACTGCACCCTCTCCCTCTTGGGCTCAAGCGATCCTCCCGCCTACAGGTACATGCCACCACGCCCAGCTAATTTTTGTAGCTTTTGTAGACATGGGGTTTCACCATGTTGCCTAGGCTGGTCTCGAACTCCTCAGCTCAATCAATCTGCCCACTTTAGCCTCCCACAGTGCTGGGATTACAGGTGGGAGCCACCAAGCCCAACCCATAAAGTTCCTAACTTTTTATCTCCCTGGGAGTGCACAGCCTACACACACCAGTTTCTCTTTAGAACATACTTAAGAGTCTTGGCTTAGCATCCAACAGACAGAACTTTAACACTTCTACGGATCTGTGCACCTGTCTATGGTGTGGGGTTTTTAAGATCTCTTTCTAATGACACTTTATTTTGCAAAGCAGGACAGTTTCATTCCCAGAAGAGCAGGTATGGTAAATCCTTTGTTCCAGTAATGAAGACAATGATCCAAACCCTAAGCCTCAGAGAAGCCCAGAAACCCTCCAGGCCTCCATCTCTCTGCTCCTAGCACCTGCCTCTCTCTTGACATCAACATCATTCTCCCCTCTCACAGCCCAGCTCCTTCCACAGACCCAGGGATTAGGCACCAGCACCTCAGACTAGATTTTAGAGAATTACCATTCAAGAGGCAATCCTCTTCCCTTGGTTCCAATTTCAAGGTTCTCAAAGACTGGAACAGGGCTAGTTTGAGGCAATGTGCCCCATCGCATAGCCAGAAAGAACCTTACAGTGAAAAGGAAAACAATTCTTCCAAAGTAAGGGGGTGCTGATCCCCAGAGGGAGGACAGATGGACAAACAAACAGTAACCGGGCCACCACATGCTTCACACTCACTGATCAAGGACTTCTAAAACCACTTTTCTTTTCTCTGAATTTATATAGGATTTTGTATCACTCATAAAGGAATGTCTTATAGGCTGATAACACCTTTCTATTCATGCTTACACTTAACGTTTAGGTTAGGATAATTTCCTAACCTCAGTGTCCTCACTATAAGATGGGAATTATTATAATCCCTACCTCATAAATTGTTGGGAGGATTAAAATACTTAGTAAAGTGCCTGACTAATAGAAAGGCATTCAATAAATGTTAGCTATTCATGGTGTCATCATCATTATATTTACCATTATTACTAATCTCCTGTATTGCAAGAATTACACTTTATATTTTTGTAGACCATCACTGTAGCTAAAGGGTCTTTGGGCCATAGGTGATATTCCATAAAGGTTGGTTAAATTGATCTGTGGTTTTTGACTATGGAAACTCAGAACTCCCTCAAAATGTACAAAACAGATTTACCTGCTAAATAAATCTCTTCAAAGCTGACCCCAGGTTTGATTGAATTAATTCCAATGAATTTGTCACAATGATGGAGAAAGGAAACTTAGAGGGCCCCACAGTTGTTTGCTGGTAAAATGAGAAGTTTGGATTAGATCAATGTTTCCCAAAATATTTTCCTCAGAATGTTAGTGCCCCTCGAATCCTGCACAAAGCAAGAGTTTCATGACCAAGTAGCTTTTAAAACTCCTGTACACTCTACTCCCATTCTTCACAATGCACACTTTCATATTAAAAGTTCTGAGAGGTCCTCAACAGAAGAAATCACTTAACTTTTTTTTTTTTTTTAAGACAGATTCTCACTCTGTCACCCAGGCTGGAGTACAGTGGCCACCACTCCTGGCCTAAAAATTTTTTAACCTGGTGGTTCCCAATCTAAACTCACAGGGACCAGTTTTCTTAATGAAAGAGAATCAGACTAGCTTGTAACCATAGCTGGTGACACTCCCCTGCCCCATTCCTTGTATGTCCTCAGTGCACTAGGTCAGGAATAAATAAATTTTCCTGATTCTCAAGGGCTGGTCACTCCTTTGCACTGAGCTCAAAGCTTCTCTGTAGCATGGGTCACAATGAATGGTAGCCCTGATAGCCTAGAGTAGCCTTTCAGCCTTCTCTGAGCCTCTAAAGACTGAGGATCCTTGGCATGAAATGGAGCAACTGATATACCCTTGCTTCCCCTGGGGACTCTCTTGCTCTCAAAAAGGCATCAGCCATCATCTCCATCTAGAGAATATACTAGCTGACTCAGCTTGACCAGCCTGTACCAAAATGAGAATCTGGGTAAAATAAGCATTGAAACACTTCATTCCTTGTAGATTCACAAAACATATTAGCATATTAAAGACTATGAAGTTCTGCAGGAAAAAAAAAAACCTATTTAACTTTAATCCAACATTGCCAAGTTTTATTTGACCATGGAAGATTTTTCCAAAACACTTACAAACAGATCAAGGACATTAATCTTTCATGAAACACTAGATCCCCAAGGTCCTCTCCAGCTACATCATTCTGTGATTTTCTTTTTTATTTATGATGCATTAAAAGATTAATCTCTATCAGACTTCCATTTAGAAATTCACCAGAATGTGCAAAGGCAGCAGGTAAAATTGCTGAAGGGTATTATAAAAATACCCTCCAGTGATTTTTGAAACTTAAACTGAAATATTTATATAACTATATATTTCAGTTTGTATATTATATATATATGTATATACACACATATATATGTGTGTATATATATTGGTGTATGTATATCTATATCTATGTATATATGGCATTATATCCATTTTACAGATGCAGAAACTGAGCTTTAGAGGGGGTGAGCAATTGGTCCAAAGCCACACAGCACACAGGTAGTCACTGATAAAGGTAAAAACAAGAGTTGAAGCCTGAGGTGTAAGGACACAGAGACAAGTACACAAATGTTTACAAGTTACACATATGACACGTGCCTTTAACATGAATTTCTTGAACATTCATTTAGAGGCCTTACAATGAAGACATCAGAGTGGCAGCAAGTTCTGTTGGAATCAGGGGAGCGTGTTCTTCTATAATCCCCTGGCTAACAGGAAAGCACACTGATTTGGCCCATGGTAGTTATACACTCCCATTGAGTCAGGGGCCACTTCTATGCACACAGGAGGTGCTAAAAATATGCTGTTGACTCATTGCCTCTAAGAGCAGAAGAAATGCCAAAAGTATAGGACAAGAGGCAGAAAAGCACACGGAAAAATGTCGTAGGGCAGTCCTCTGAGGAAGTGTTAGATCCCTTTGAAATCTGTCCAAACACTTTCTTGTGCTGGGGAAAGTCAATTACATATTTCAAGCAACCCCACATGTCATACGAGTATCTTGTACGTGTTTGTGTACTCGTGTCTGTGAACTTACATCTCAGACTTCAACTTCTCGCTCCCCACCCTTATCAATGACTGCCTGCATGGCCTTGGGCAAGTTGCTTTCCCTCTTCAAAGCTCAGTTTCTGCATCTATAAAATGGACATAATGCTACCTACCTCATGGGGTTAGTGATCACATTTAAGGAGCTAATATGTGGAAATTGCTTACACAGTACCTATCACATAATAAGGGTATAATAAGTGTTTGATGTAATTGTTTTGATTATTACTACTATTACTAAAATAATAATTACTACAATAATAATGATTCTTATTCTCTATATTAGTATTATCTTTGAAAATGGGCATGGATTATGTCTATGTAACACTTTTGGCACAATATCTAGCATTATATCACACACAAATTAGAGAATTCATGTTATTAAGGATGAAAAAATATTTTTACTGACCCTTAAATTCTTCGTAAGTAACTGCAAAAGAAGCCATTATCCCAACACATGAAATAAAAAAGAAAATTCGGTTCCTCTGGAGTTTGTTTTTGGAGGTAGCCACAGGATACCTAAATTTTTTTTCTTTTCAGAGAGACCGAGGGTCTCACTAGGTTGACCAGTCTGGTCTTGAACTCCTGGTCTCAAGCCATCCTCCCACCTCAGCCTCCCAAGGTGCTGGGATTACATGCATGAGCCAACACATCCAGCCTACCTAAAATATTGAATGCTGTTAATAAATCTCCTGAGGCCAGCATAAGAAGGTGATGGGCAAAACTAATGCAGGTATGTTTTTCTGGCTTTTTCATGTATTGGGCCAAACTTTGAAAAGCACTTACTATTAATGGCTAACTTGCAAAATTTGTGATTTATTAAAAGCAGATTTTAATTGTTTTACCTAAAAATAATAGGCCTCTGATGTGCCAAAGATGAAGATTTAATTTCTAGGTGTTCCCCACAATACCTAGAAACATCAGTGGAATCGATTATTAAACACTTTAGAACTATTCTCATCAAAGTTCTTTAATATATAATACAGCAAACGAAAAGTTTCTTTTCTAAAGGCTTCTCTACACTTTTTTTAATAGTTGAATTTCATTTCTAAAGGCTCCTAAAAAGAATAGAATTCAGATCTTTATTAAAGAGGAAATATATTTTCCATGTTTAATTTAAATGACATTCCATCAGTCATTTGCAATCTTAGCCTACACAGAATTTTTTTTTTGGTAGTTTTTATGTTTGGCTTTAGGAGGGGATTCCCAATAATCTCTATATAAATATTTCTAATCTCTATATAAATATTTTAACATTTCAATGTAAATTAGTTTTTTAAAACTATTTTATCCATAAAAATAATGAGTTTGCATGGCTGAGGGTGAAATAATATGTTACCAGGACCCCTCAGTTTTGGGGGTTGTGAGTAGATCCCATCTTCATGTTCCTCCAGCCCAGCCCAAGCCTGGCTCAGGTCCTCCTCCCCCATTTGCCAGGAACCACCATCCCCAGGGATTCTATGTGCCCTGCCTGACCAGTGTTCTCCATCAGAGTTTACCAATCTTTTGTTCATTCCCTCAGAGCACAGCTAAGCAAGAGTACACTAATTTGAAAATTAACTCAAGCAAATAGAGGAACAATATCCCCAACACATTGCATTTTAACATAGGGTTTCCTGGACACACTGTTTCAACCCAAGAGTTGGGCTAATAGTAGGAGTTCCATCTGCTAAAATACGGCTGTCAGCTTCAGAGGGAAATTCATGAACGTCTTCGTAGTTTGTTTTTACGTTTCACTTGGCACTGTTTCTAAAATTTCCTCTGAGGCCAAAAAATAAGTTATTTCCCAGCACACTGGGCACTTTTCATTTATCATTGGATTGAATTTTGTAACTTGCAGTAGGAGCTGAAATCGACCAGGGGGTTCTTATCCAACAGACAGCAGCAAAACTCTTTGTGTATCTGCGTTCCTTTCAACAAGCGTGACTTCCTCAATGGCATCATTGGTGAGCGTAACACAGAGCTCAGCAATAACGTTTCTTCACTAACCCTACCAGGTATCCAACATAGGATGTTACTTCCTTTCACTGTTTTCCGACTCCTGGCAGATATTAATCATTGGGATTTGGGAACAAGGAAATAGAATTTCTGAGAATGCTTGGGAATTCCCAAATTCATATGATTTTCATAACACTTCACTTACAAGTTTTTGAAAAATAATAAATGACTATAATAACAAGCAAATAGTCGTTTTTTTCTGTAACAGGATTATATGAAAAGTTTTAGTAGTCTTCTGTTTTAAAGAGATATGATAACAAATGATGATTTATTATTATTATGAGCCAACATATTGTAACAAGATTATAAAATCCAATAGCATTAATAGAGAAAACATTAAAAAGAAATGAATGTTATCACAAAATAAATGCTAAAGAAAAGTCCTTTAAAGATTGAAAGGTAACACCACAAATACTTAATGCTTTAATCGTTGTTTACATGACATTGTTATACAAGGCATCAATCATCCCCTCCAATACCATTTAAATAACATAACATTCTGATCTCCTGGCAAGATGAATAGCACTAGAAAGAAGCAACTGTCAAAATTGCCGATTTAAGGGTATATTTTGTTTCTAAAACTTGGCATTTCTTAGAAAACCTTTCATAGGATTTGTAAAACATATACTATGCCTAGGAACACATTAATATTTATTTGCAGAAATGGTTCACTGTTAGCAGTGGACAAGGCCATGAACACACACTTGTAACACAGCAACAGATACAAGAAAGTCTGACTGAGGCTCCTTTACTGCTCCTGTCCTGTTCACCTTAACTTTCATCTCCACATGTCAGTGCTTCCTCATCTTGCTTGACTTGAAGTCAGTGCATTTCTTCAAGCCAGTAAGTTCTCTATACTGACTATTAAGCTGTAATTTTCACAGGAAAATTAGAATGTTCCTTCCCATTTTCCTAATTTCTCAACTGATTTTTCTCAGAATTCAGAATCCATAAATATTGAAATGCCAGGAGAGAATTTCCAAATGGAAATGCTGTTCCCTTCGTCCATTTTCAGAAGAAACCGTAGGATAGTGTTATCCTTCTCTTCTCCAATTGTTTTTTTCCTGCAAACTTATGGTTCTCACCTCTTTAAGTGAGTAGCTCACAATTTTGCCTCCCCTGCAAATGGTCCCAAAACAGTGAAGTGGGTCCTCTTTAGCTGTGTCTTTAGTACATAATCCTGCATTTCTGACCATATGCAGGGAGTGTGACCCAGGGAAGGATCCCTGACTCAATGGGATTTCTCTTGCTGTCTCTAGAATTTGAACACCGGAACCCAGACGTACAGAGGCTGGGAGCCATCGTGGTGTGCTATATTGATGACGGCAGCAGTGGGTGGTGTGGGGGCAGTTAATTGACAGCTACCTGTTGCTGACATCCCAGGAACTGCCTGAACCTCCTCTTTCCCAGTCATAAGATATCTAAGATTCTGCAGTATTCTTCATTAAATCCTAGCATGGTTTAAGCTAGCCAGAATTAGGTTCTGTTGCTTTCAATCAACAGAACCTTAGCTAATACGTTGTTATTTCCTGGTCTTTGTTCCTTTAATTTTCCAGGAAAAGAAGGGAAAATGTCTTACTGGTTTTAAAAAGAGACAAGGGACAACATACCATTTATGCAAAATTTAGAAGCACTCAAAGGAAACTCTGGAAAGTTCCTGAGACATATATCTGTAGGATCAGCATAAAACTTGAACAGTGTATCTAGATCATGGTTGCCATTGTTGCCTTGACACAATGAACATCTGTATCAAGATCATATTTTCTTGGTGGGACAGAGAGAAGCACAAGGCGGGACTCACATTTACAGTAATCCTTGTTTTCCAGGAACCATACAACCCAGTTTGTCCAGAGCTGTTCATCTTAAGTTTGTTATCCCACCATAATTATAAATAGAACCTCCTTTTTCTCTCAAGAATATCCCACTTTGGATGATAATTTCTGTGACTACCCATTAAGAATATTTAATAACTATAGAAAACTGCTTCTCTATATTTTTTGTATGTTTGAAACATTTTATAACAGAAATATCTTTAAAGTTATCACCTACACAGAATATAGCTGCCAAATGCTCCTACTCTGCTATTCTAACCATGAATCCCTCTGGGGCCCCTTCCTCCTACGGCGCTTGTAAGGATGAAATGAAATAAGCTCTATGAAGTGCCCAACAGTGACCAACACTGAATAAAATATAGCCACCATAGGAGGCCTTCCCTTATGTTCACCAAACTCCTGATAAGTTATTCGGTGATGTTTTAATCTTAATATTTTATGTAGATTATACATTCATCTGATTCAAAATGCAAAAGGTACAAAAGCGTATACAGTTAAAAGTTTCCCAACCCACTACCATTTATCTCCCTGGAGGCAACTGTTTCCAGATTTTTGAATACCCTTAAAGAATATCATATGTATGGAAAAGAAAGATTATATATTTATATGCATCTGTGTATGCATTTTCCTATGAGAGGCTCACAAAGTCTCCTTGAAGAGATATCATTATTACAAATACCCCTCAATTTACAATGGGGTTATATTCCAATAAACTTATGAAAATATTGTAAGCTGAAAATGCATTTAATACACTTAACCTACTAAACATCATAGCTTAGCTCGGCCTACCTTAAACACTCACATTAACCTACAGTTAGGCAAAATCATCTAACAGAAAGCCCATTTTATAATAAAGTGGGCTTTGAATATCTCATGTAATATAATGAATACTGTACTGAAAGTGGAAAACGGAATGGTTGTATGAGTACTCAAAGTACAGCTTCTGCTGAATGTGTATTGCTTTCAAACTATCTTAAAGTTGAAAAATCATAAGTCAAAATATTCTAAGTCAGGGATTGTTTGTACTTCTACTTTACATGATGAAATTGAGCCTTGAAAAGATTAAGTGACTCGCCCAAGGTCACACTGGCAGTTAAATAGTGAAACTTGGATCCAAATTGTTCAGTCACTACATGTATTGTCTTGAAATTTGAAAAAGAGGAAGAGGAATTAAACTACTAATTTGAAGGACTATTTTAGGCATAGAAGAAGCAGATGCCTTCATGTTCAAGTGATTGTGAAAAGCCCACTTGCCCCAAAATATGTCTCCTGGTCAGATGAAATTCCACCATTTCAGATTTTTACCTGGGGATTTAGAGTAATCTGCTGTTTTCCTAGAGCTCCCCTAAAATAGAAATAGAAAATTTTGGAAGGCTAAATATATGCTAACATTGGAAAACTCATTTTCTCCCCTTCGTAAGGCAAGGTACTGAAGGAGGGGGCCCTACGGGCCGTGCAGGGACATCCTGGAGGCATGGGGAGAAGAAACTGAAAGGCAAGTTTGTATGGAACAAAGAATACCGATCTCAGGATTCTCCCTTGAACCTGCCCTAACTTTGTTCAAATAGACTTAGCCACTGACCTGCTGTCAAAAGACCACAGCCAATCTGACTTGTTTTCAATATAATGATGAATATTGATTTGGTCCCTTCATCCAACATTCTCAGCTGGATCTTTTTTGACCAAGGATATACATTACTAGGTGAGTACAGGCAGTTAATTCTTCCACACGGGACTTCGGAGTTTCTGAGTTAACCAGAATCACCCACCTTAACATCTGCCAGTTTATACCCCAAGTCCTGACCAGTGCCCCCTACCTGCTATGCCTCATGTTTTCAATAGAGCATAAAATCAGAAATGAAAGATGAAACATCATAGCCAATATCACAGAAATACAAAGGATCCTAAGAAACTGTTAGGTATAATTACACACTAACTAATTGGATCATCTAGAAGAAATGGATAAATTCCCAGACACATAAAACCTACCAAGATTGACTCATGAAGAAATTTAAAAATCTGAACAGACTAATAGCAAGCAAGGAGGTTGAATCCGTAAGAAAATGTCTCCTATCAATGAAAAACCCAAAACCAGATGGCTTCCCAGATTAATTCTACCAAATATTTTAAGAAGAACTAATACCAGTCCTTCTCAAACTCTTCCAAAAAGCTGAAGTGGAGGGAATACTTCCAAACTCATCTTACAGGGCCAGCATTACCCTGATTCCAAAGCCAGACAAGAACACTACAAGAAAGGAAAATGACAGGCCAATATCCTTGATCTACATAGATGCAAAAATCCTCAACAAAATCCTAGCAAACCAAATTCAATAGCACATTGAAAGAATCATTCACCATGATCATGTCATGGTTCAACATAAGCAAATCAATACATATAATATACCATATTAGAAAAATAAAGGATAGAAACTATATGGCCATCACAATAGATATAGAAAAAGTTTTTGACAAAATTCGAAACCCTTTCATGGTGAAAAAAAAAACACCCAACAGATCACGTATTGAGGGACTGTATCCCAACAAAATAAAGGCCATATATGACAAACCCATAGCTAACACCATGATCAATGGTGAAAAGTTGAAACTTTTCCTCTACCATCAGGAACAAGACAAGGATGCCCACAGACACCACTTCTCAGGGTAATTAGGCAAAAGAAAGAAATAAAAGGCATCCTAATAGGAAAGGAAGAAGTGAAACTGTCTCTACTGACGGCATGATCTTGTTATATATAGAAAACCCTACAAACTTCACTAAAAAAAGGTTAGAACTCAACACAAAGAAGGGAACAATAGACACTGGGGGACTCCAAAGGTGGGAGGGAAGGATGGTGGGAGCAAGGGTTGAAAAACTACCTATCGATTACTATGCTCACTGCTTGGGTGGTGGGATCATTAGAAGCCCAAACCTCAGCACCATGCAATATACCTGTTTAAGAAACCTGTACATCTACGCTCCTGACTCTAAAATGAAACATGCAATATTTAAAAAACAAAAACAAATAAATAAAATTTGAAAACTGTTAGAACTGAACTGATAGGTGAAATCAGTAAAGTTGTAGGATACAAAATCAACAGATAGAGCCTTGAACACAGCAACATCCAGCTGTCTGACACGAAAGTCTCAGGGGCAATAAAACCTCTATATGAACTCAGAAACAATGAGCTAAGTTGTGTTTATGTCTGAAAGGATGTTAAGAACTTCATTCATGTTGCATCAGAGCCAACAGAAAGAACCAACAGGAAACCTGTACCCAACACACAGAAATGACAAGATGAAGGGAAAGCAGAGGTAAGGGCTTACCTTAGAAAGGGCAAGTGATTAGCTCAATATGCAATACAATGTTTGCTCCTGAGCCAAAAATTTGTACAATAATTTGGATATTACTTGCACAACCAGAAAAATCAGCCACTCATTAGGAAAATGTGTTTCTGTAGAAGTCTTAGGACTCAGCTATCTATAATAACATGAAAAGACAATATTTTCATCCAAAATGAGTACGTTTGTTTGTCTTGGCTTGTTATTCTAACGTCAACAGCCTCTAAATAAACTGTTGAAGTACATGATATAACCACCTCTTTCTCCATCTTTCCCATTGCTCCCATAGGGTTTCAGTTGTGCAATTTCACCATTAGCAAAGCTTTTTGCTGAAATCTGGCTTTTCAAAGGGAGAGTATCCAGAAACAGAAGATGCTGATCTGGGAGGCTCTTCCTAATAGAACTGCTGCTTCAGTTTAACTTGAAAAAGCCCACACCCAGTTCCTAATGACAAACATCTGAACACCGGGTCTTCCCCTGAGCAAGACCATGCTATGCCTCCTGCTCGCTCTGTTCTATAAGCAACCCACAGATTGCTCCCTGTGAAGAGGAGCCTGCAAGGGGAGCAGCATTCCACCAGACCCTGATTTAGCAAGATATTTCCGTATCATTCCCCCAACCAGCTGGAAGTCCTCCACTGCTCTTGTGTAAAAATCTAACTCATCTCACTGAATTTCCTGATTTAAAAGTCTAATTCATTTCACTAAAAGTGTGACAGAAGGAAACCAAGTACACCATCTCTCTCTTACCAAACCAAAGCTATTGCATGTGCATTCTGGGGGGAAAACATGGTCCAAATATGTTATGGAGGGGGTGCCAGCCCAGTGTCATCCTCTTACTATTGCCATAGGATCTTGGCTGATGGCATCAGAGGAAAAACAAGTTTATCGATTACTTTCAACCATTAAGCTCACTCCTCCATGAAAAATATGTCACAGGTCCAATGTCTCTTATTAAAATAAGCACTGCAAAATATAAAGGAGTCACAGTTTTAAAATGGGACACACGTTCTCTAAGCGGTGAACCACGTTAGAGGTGCACTGTTTACAATGTATAAAGTCCCCTGGAGCCAGGGTTAGGAAGCGCATCTGTTCTTTGATGTTCTGGGATGAAGGAGAAAGGAAAATGTGCTGCCAGAAGTGAGTGGGAAGGAGCCCATGAGATAAAGGAAGTAAATCCATTTGCTGATTGCAATAATAATGGTAATACACGAAGCTATACATACATACATACATACATACATACATACATACATGCAAACTTTCACATTTTAAAAAAAAAAGAACTTAAGGCTTCCACTCATGTAATCAGCCCTTATGAACTCTCCTGATTAGCTGCAAGGAAAATCTTCCTATCTACTCTTTCTTGCACCATCCTGGGCTCCCTTTTGACTTTTTTTTTTTTAACTTATAAACGAACAGCTCATATTCTGAAGTTTGTAGTCCCCTCCCGCCCCCTCTCTCTCTATACGGCTCATTTACATTGGCAGCTGTCGTGCTGCTGGGCATCCTCAAACCCACAAGTTTCCCTTTAATGTTTGAGCAGACAAACATGATCATGCACTAGGCATCACTGTGCCACTCAAAATGCTTTTTTGTTTTTTTATTGCATCTGAGAGAAATCTCAAGGGTGCAAACCTGGAGTCAGAATTGTCTCCATGTGTCTCAGTGGGAAGAGTATTGTGTGAAGGAACAAGTTGATTCTACTAATCAAAAGGAATTTTTTTTGATATCAGGTCATCCTCCGAATGAATTTATATTACCGAGTGGAGGGTCACATGAAGAAAATGGTCAAACAGCACCACCTAGAGCAAGAGCTGAGAAGTGCAGCGGAGCCGGGCTGTGTCAGGAAAGAAAAGCAAGCTGGGGCCTGGCTCAGCGCTCTCCCCTCTGCTCCTGTCTGCACGGAAAGATTAGGATGACAGTGGCAGGAAGCCTGTGCACCTAGTATGCATCACTTGAAGGGAACACACAGATTCCAGTAAACAGTTGGAAGGAAATGTTAATAACAGGCTCTGCTAAACAATATCAAATGAGTCCTAGATGAGGCAAGCGACTTTCATCAAAGTTTCCTGATACCTGAAAAGACAGCCCAGGGGATCCTGCACTACATGTGGTGTATGTAAATTAAGCGGGTTTTTTTCCCCTTTGTAATCAAGGCTCATACACAAACAAAATCACACTTTAGAAATGGCCTATTTCAACTTGTAACTAGCTTGCTTTCAGGGGCTCCAGGTCAAAAAGAAATAGAGCACAAAGACGCTTTCTCCTTAGGGATCATACACAAATTCACTCTGTCCGTTTCTTTCCCACATGGAGCAACAAAGCCGTCAGACCTCTCCATCCACCCATCGGGTCCTTCCTGATTAAAGTGAGATAAATCACAGCCCTCTCTCTCCAGATGGCAGGCGACAAGAGGGGGATGCTTGCCTCAAGAAGTCCTCCCCATCCCTCTGCATTCATGCAAGCCCGAGCGGAGAGATGCAAGAAATTACGGATGCATTTTAATTCCCCAGACCCTGCAATTAAAAATGGAAATTTTTTGGCCACGCCTGTTGGCTCACGCCTGTAATCCCAGCACTTTCAGAGGCCGAGGTCGGCAGATCACCTGGGGTCAGGAGTTCGAGACCAGCCTGGCCAACATGGTGAAACCCTGTCTCTACTAAAAATACAAAAATTAGCTAGGAATGGTGGTGGGCGCCTGTAGTCCCAGCTACTCGGGAGGATGAGGCAGGAGAATCACTTGAACCCGGGAGGCAAAGTTTGCAGTGAGCCAAGATCGCACCACTGCACTCCACTCTGGGTGACAAAGCAAGACTTCATCTCAAAAAATGTTTTTAAAAAATGGAAGTGTTGTTCTTTCATTTGTAAATGTGTTTTGGTAAAAGAGGGGCAGTTTAAGCAACCCTTTCTATTGTCTACATTGTTAAAATTCATCCGACATGGACTCTTGACTCTGTTTTGCCTGGGCAGACCCAATTCAAGCATTTACAACAGCTATAACCTCCTCAAATCAAAAAGAGGAATCAGCATTATTGCTAAGTTCAAATAAGGTCTTGTTTTATTTCATTTTTATTTTTGAATGCAGCCATTCCTCCATGTGCTGTCATCAGGTAAGATTGTCAGTCCTGATTAGGTAAAGGTATTATTACAAAATGCAATTCTTAAAAATTCAGTGTCTAACTACACTTTTAATAAGCCTTTCCCCCTCCCCTATGTATTCTCCCTTAGACACCCCTTCTCAAATTTAAAATCACAGAAACTAAAATATGATGCCTAAAGAGAGCCTAGCGACTGCCCAGTCCTCTAATTTGATGAGTGGGAGTACTGAAGCCCAGAGGAGGTCAAGTAATTTCTTCCCAATGTCTTAGATAAGAAGAAAATGACCAGCTGGGAAATCCCACTCATGTCAAGGCAGAGGCACAGGGCCACAGACTGTGGTTGAATTGTGCCACACTCCTACATCCTTCTTTAGGAATCACAGAACATTCCTGTGTTGAGTCGGAGTCACTGACTTCCTTTTCAGGCTGATTGAGTTCTGTCCTTACAGGCTGCGACAAGAAGTTTTGGTATTATGCTACACCAAGACCATTTATCTAGTTCAAGAAATGAGCACAGTCCTTAGAGCCCAGCAACTTTCCCCATGTCCAGTAAATGTAGCTTCTCCATTAGAAGCTGTCAGAATGGATCCTTCTGGCTCATCTTGATTTTGATTTGTGCAAGAATGAATGGTTGTGCTAAGACAGCTTTCCTAGCTGATAGAGAGCGAAACTTTTTTCTCATAATCTATAAAAAAATTAAATTAGAACTTTTTTCTCATAATCTGTGAAAAAATATTAAATTAAATCTGGCTCGTCTTGATTTTGATTTGTGCAAGAATGAATGGTTGTGCTAAGACAGCTTTCCTAGCTGATAGTGAGCAAAACTTTTTTCTCATAATCTATAAAAAATATTAAATTAGAAGCATAGAGTTTATTTCATGACTTTTATCTTCCTGCAATTTTCTTGTGGGCATAAATGATTTGTTTTTCTCCTGCCTGCCCCCCAATCCCTTTTCCAAGAGACTAAAAGAGTATCTAGTGCAAAGTGGAGACTCAAATATTTTTTAATAAACAGTGATCCCAGCCACCCAGTGCATGTTGCCAAATGCCAACCCCATAAATAATCAAACACATCATCTCATTCAGCCAATCAAAATCAAGTGCTACCTATTTTTTTAAGTTTTCATAGCCCTTGGGCATCTGCTTTCTCAGCATTTCCCAAACTTGAGTCATTCTCATCCTGCCTTCCTAATTTTGATCTGTCAATTACCTCTACTATTATTTATTTCATATATTTTTAAATAGACCCACTTTTGAAACTTAAATACACGCCTTTTAAAAGGAAGCTTTCTTACTACTATACATCAAAAGCCATTATTACTTGTTCTAAGTACTCATAACAAGATGGTCACAACTATTAAAATTTACTAATGTGCATCCACATACTCTCTAAATTCATGGAGCATCTGCACACACTTTAAGAAACAATTCTGCATTACTCACTCAATTTTCTTGACATCCTTCTGAGGCAGGACAAACCTTGGGCCCAAAGAATTGAGGTAGGAGTCCAAGCAAGTTGCCAGCCACATAAAGGCAAACCTTGGCTCGGAAGTCAGGACTACCAGCCCCTAGGTTATGGTTCATGCTCTTTCCTCTGCTCTCCAGAACCTCCTATCTCCAAGTGTAGTTAGCAGCCCAGATGCAGCAGCATCCTCTAGAGACTTGTTAAAAATGCAGAAGCTCAGGCTCCACCCCAGGCCTATGCAGACTGAATCTGCATTTTAACAAGGTCCAGGTAATTCACGTGCACATTAAGTTTGAAAAGGCCTGGTCTAGATCAGCGGTTCTCTAACTTAGCAGCACATTAGAACCATCTGTAGAGACTTTAAAAATACCAGTGCCTGGGCTTCACCTCCCAGAGAATCTGACTTAAGTGTCTGGGGTTTGCCCTGAGTCTAGGTATTTTTAAAAACTCCTCAGCTTATACAAAGCTGGCAGGGCCGGGCACAGTGGCTCATGCCTGTAATCCCAGCAGTTCGTGAGGCCAAAGTGGGCAGATTGCTTGAGTCCAGGAGTTTGAGACTAGCCTGGGCTAAAACCTCATCCCTACAAAAAAAAAAAAATACAAAAAGTAGTTGGGCATGGTGGTGGCACATACCTGTAGTCCCGGCTACTCAGGAGGCTGAGTCCTCACTTCAACCCAGGAGGTCACGGTCTGGTCAACAGAGCAAGACCCTGTATCAAAACAAACAAACAAGCAAACAAAAAATGCTAGCAGCTTACCAGCTAGGGAGGCCTGTAGAGCCAAGTTTTCCAAATGGGGCTACATTAGTTTTTCCAGAACTTTAGCTGCATCAAAACCACCTGGATGGCTTGTTCAGCTACAGAGGGTCTGGCCATGCCCCTAGAGTTTCCAGCTGAGGGTCTGGAATGAGGCCCGATGATTTGCATTTCTAACAATCTCCAGGTGATGCTGATGCTGTGGGTCCAGGGACCACATTTTGAGAATCTATGCTAAATGAATCGGAGAAGACCAAAGCTCAAACTTATTCCAAGAACTTTTCAAGGCCCACCTGCAAGTTGTAGTGGAAGTAAGCATCTAAGGGTGCAAAAAAGTTTCACTGTAGACTAAGGCCTTTTACCTGAGCTCTCAAATGTTCACATTTCTCTTATCAACCTAAATAACAAACAGAGAGAGGCTCTCCACAAGAAAAAGATATTCGTTTGGAAACAGAGCCTTGCAATAGAAACAGGCAAGCCAGAGTAAACTATATGCATATTCACGGAGGTAAAGGAAGACAAAAGAAAAAATGAGGAAGATTATATGATCATTTGGAAATGATTATCCTTGGCTACAAAGATCAATAACAAAGGTGATGCCAGGCCCAGGTTGGACAGGCAGTTGTTGGGCAAATATCCTTCAGAAGCATTGTTGTGTGCAAAGTTGCAATGGGCTTTGTGCAAGATTGTGTTTTTTGCAGTCTTCTGTGATAAGTTTTTGTTATCAGGCATACAAGCCCAAGAATCCTTTTTTGCATGGCCTTCCCTGGCTCTATTTGTCAGGGTTTTGGTTAGGGGAGGCGTATTTTTAACACTCTCAATGTAAAAAATGCCATAAGGTAGGTACCCCAATTGCTTGTTTCGTCTTCATAAAATAACTTTTCCACCCGAACAAAGTCTACACATAAATTGTAAAAATACCCTGGCATGCAGTCCCTGGAAAAGTCTGGAGTCATTCTCGGGGTTCCCACCCAGGTGGGCAAGCGTAGCCACCACAGATAAACACAAAGTAGGGGTCCCCGCTGGGGTTCAGCGGCAGGCAGTGGCCCTGGTTCTGATATTTGGCTGAAAACACAGCTCCTCTTTGTCACCCTCAGGACATTTCAGCTATTTCCTAGATAATAATCTCACTTCACCCTGGACAAAACAGGCACATGATCATGTCACTCTGACCTGGTTTGAGTCCAAGGACAATTTTGTTTTTAAAATAATTTAGGTTAGTAGTTAAAATATGGACTTTGGGCCAGGAGTGGTGGCCCATGCCTATAATCCCAGCACTTCGTGAGGCCAAAGTGGGCAGATTGCTTGAGTCCAGGAGTTTGAGACTAGCCTGGGCTATAACCCCATCCCTACAAAAAAAAAATACAAAAAGTAGTTGGGCATGGTGGTGGCACATACCTGTAGTCCCGGCTACTCAGGAGGCTGAGTCCTCACTTCAACCCAGGAGGTCACGGTCTGATCAACAGAGCAAGACGCTGTATCAAAACAAAGAAACAAACAAACAAAAAATGCTAGCAGCTTACCAGCTAGGGAGGCCTGTAGAGCCAAGTTTTCCAAATGGGGCTACATTAGTTGTTCCAAAACTTTAGCTGCATCAAAACCACCTGGATGGCTTGTTCACCTACAGAGGGTCTGTCCATGCCCCTAGAGTTTCCAGCTGAGGGTCTGGAATGAGGCCCGATGATTTGCATTTCTAACAATCTCCAGGTGATGCTGATGCTGTGGCTCCAGGGACCACATTTTGAGAATCTATGCTAAATGAATCGGAGAAGACCAAAGCTCAAACTTATTCCAAGAACTTTTCAAGGCCCACCTGCAAGTTGTAGTGGAAGTAAGCATCTAAGGGTGCAAAAAAGTTTCACTGTAGACTAAGGCCTTTTACCTGAGCTCTCAAATGTTCACATTTCTCTTATCAACCTAAATAACAAACAGAGAGAGGCTCTCCACAAGAAAAAGATATTCGTTTGGAAACAGAGCCTTGCAATAGAAACAGGCAAGCCAGAGTAAACTATATGCATATTCACGGAGGTAAAGGAAGACAAAAGAAAAAATGAGGAAGATTATATGATCATTTGGAAATGACTATCCTTGGCTACAAAGATCAATAACAAAGGTGATGCCAGGCCCAGGTTGGACAGGCAGTTGTTGGGCAAATACCCTTCAGAAGCAATGTTGTGTGCAAAGTTGCAATGGGCTTTGTGCAAGATTGTGTTTTTTGCAGTCTTCTGTGATAAGTTTTTGTTATCAGGCATACAAGCCCAAGAATCCTTTATTGCATGGCCTTCCCTGGCTCTATATGTCAGGGATTTGGTTAGGGTAGGGGTATTTTTAACACTCTCAATGTAAAAAATGACATAAGGTAGGTACCCCAATGACTTGTTTGGTCTTCATAAAATAACTTTTCATAAAATCTCTGTAAACGTGGAAATATCTACACCGCTATCTCTGTAAATGTGTAAACATTTACAACGCAATCTGTATCAACATGGAACTATTTACACCGCCGTCTCTATAAACATGGAAATATCTACACCGCTATCTCTATAAACATGGAAATATCTACACCGCTATCTCTATAAACATGGAAATATCGACACCGCTATCTGTATAAACATGGAAATATCAACACTGCTGTCTCTATAAACATGGAAATATCTACACCTCTATCTGTATAAACATGGAAATATCTACACCACTGTCTCTATAAACATGGAAATATCTACAATGGTATCTATATAAACACGCAAATATCTACATCACTGTCTCTATAAACATGGAAATATCTACACCGCTGTCTCTATGAACATGGAAATATCTACAATGCTATCTATATAAACACGCAAATATCTACATCACTGTCTCTATAAACATGGAAATATCTACACCGCTGTCTCTATGAACATGGAAATATCTACACCGCTGTCTCTAGAAACATAGAAATATCTACACCGCTATCTCTATAACCGTGGAAATATATACACCGCTATCTCTAAAAACATGGAAACATCTACACCGCTATCTCTATAAACGTGGGAACATTTACACCGCTAACTCTATAAACCTGGAAATATCTACACTGCTATAAGTATAAATGTGGAAATATCTACACCGCTATCTGTATAAACATGGAAATATCTACACCGCTGTCTCTATAAACCTGGAAACATCTACACCGTTATCTGTATTAATGTGGAAATACCTACACCACTATCTGTATAGACGTGGAAATATCTACATCGCTATCTCAACAAACGTGGAAATATCTACACCGCTATCTGTATAAACATGGAAATATCTACATCGGTATGTGTATAAACGTGGAAATATCTGCACCGCTATGTGTATAAACTTGGAAATTTCTACACCGCAATCTGCATAAAAGTGGAAATAACTTCACCGCTATCTGTATAAACGTGGAAATATCTACACCGCTATCTCTATAAACGGGGAAATATCTACACCGCTTTCTGTATAAACGTGGGAATATCTCCACCGCTACCCCTATAAACGTGTAAATATTTACACGGTTATCTGTATAAACATGGAAATATTTACACCGCTATCTCTAAAAACATGGAAATATCTACACCGCTATGTCTATAAACATGAAAATATTTACAACGCTATCTGTATAATCATGGAAATATTTACACCGCTATCGGTAAAAACTTGGAAATATTTACACCGCTATGTCTATAAAAATGGAAATATCAACACCGCTATCTCCATAAACATGAAAATATCTACACTGTTGTTTGTATGAACATGAAAATATCTACACCGCTATCTCTATAAACATAGAAATATATACACTGCTGTCTGTAGAAACATGGAAATATCTACACAGCTATCTGTATAAACATGGAAATATCTACACCGCTATCTGTATAAACCTGGAAATATCTACACAGAAAGCTGTATAAACATGGAAATATCTAGACAGTCATCTCTATAAACATGGAAATATCTATACCGCTATCTGTATAAACATGTAAATACCCACACCGCTATCTGTATAAACATGGATATACCCACACCGCTATCTGTATAAAGATGGAAATATCTGCACCGCTACCTTTATAAACATGGAAATATCTGAAACTCTATCTGTGAAAACATAGAAATATCTACACGGCTATTTGTGTAAACATGGAAATATCTGCACCGCTATCTGTATAAATATGGAAATATCCACACCGCTATCTCTATAAACATGGAAATACCTACACCGCTTTCTCTATAAACATGGAAATATCTACACTGCAATCTCTATATACATGGAAATATCTACATGGCCATATCTATAAACATGAAAATATCTACACCGCGATTTTCAGAAACATGGATGTATCTACACCGCCATCTGTATAAACATGGAAATATCTACACCACTATCTGTATAAACATGGAAATATCTTCACTGCCATGTGTATAAACATGGAAATATCTACACCGCCATCGGTATAAAGATGGAAATATCTACACCGCAATCTGTATAAATATGGAAATAACTACACCGCTATCTCTATAGACATGGAAATATCTACACCGCTATCTGTATAAACATGGAAATATCTACACTGCCATCTGTATAAAGATGGAAATATCTACACCGCGAGCTGTATAAACATGGAAATATCTACACCTCTATCTGTATAAACATGGATATACCAACACCGCTATCTGTATAAACATGGAAATATCTACAACGCTATCTCTATAAACATGAAAATATTTACACCACCATCTCTATAAACATGGAGATATTTACAACGCTAGCTCTATAAACATAGAAATAACTACACCGCCATCTCTATAAACATGGAAATATCTACACCGCCATCTGAATAAACATGGAAATACCTACACAGACATCTGTATAAACATGGAAATGTCTACACTGCCATCTGTATAAACTTGGAAATATCTACACTGACATCTGTAGAAAAATGGAAATGTCTACAAAGCGATCTGTATAAACATGGGAATTTCTGCACCGCTACCTGTATAAACATGGAAATATCTACAGCGCCATCTGTATAAACATGGAAATACCTACACCGCCATCTGTACACACATGGAAATATCTACAGCGCCATCTGTATAAACATGGAAATACCTACACCGCCATCTGTACACACATGGAAATATCTACACAGCCATCTGTATAAACATAGAAATATCTACACTGATAACTCTATAAACATGGAAATATCTACACCGCTATCTGTAGAAACATGGAAATATCTGCATTGCTATCTGTATAAACAGGGATATAACTCCACCGCTATCTCTATAAACTTGGAAATATCTACACAGCTATCTGCGTAAAAATCGAAATATCTTTACAACAATCTGTGCAAAGATGGAAATATCTACACTGCTATCTCTGTAAACATGGAAATATCTACACCGCTATCTGTATAAACATGGAAATATCTATACCGCAGTCTCTATAAACATGGAAATATCTCCACCGCTATCTGTATAAACATGAAAATATCTACACCGCTTTCTGTATAAACATGGATATATCTACACCGCAATCTGTATAAACATGGAAATATCTACAATGCTATGTGTGTAAACATGGAAATATCTACACAGCTATCTGTGTAAACTTGGAAATGTCTACACAGCTATCTGCGTAAACATGGAAATATCTACAGGGCAATCTGCAAAGATGGAAATAACTACACCGCTATCTCTGTAAACATGGAAATATCTACACCGCTACCTGTATAAACATTGAAATATCTACACCGCTGTCTGTATAAACAAGGAAATATCTACACCGCCATCTGTAGAAACTTGGAAATATCTACACCACTATCTGTATAAACATGGAAATATCTTCACTTCTATCTGTATAAACATGGAAATATCTACACCGCCATCTGTATAAAGATGGAAATATCTACACCACAATCTGTATAAATATGGAAATACCTACACCGCTATCTCTATAGACATGGAATTATCTACATCGCTATCTGTATAAACATGGAAATATATCCACTCCCATCTGTATAAAGATGGAAATATCTACACCGTGAGCTGTATAAACATGGAAATATCTACACCGCTATCTGTATATACATGGAAGTAGCAACACCGCTATCTGTATAAACACGGAAATATCTACACCGCTATCTCTATAAACATGAAAATACTTACAACACCATCTCTATAAACATGGAAATATTTACACCACCATCTGCATAAACATGGAAATATCTACACAGACATCTGTATAAACTTGGAAATATCTACACTGACATGTGTAGAAAGATGGAAATATCTACAAAGCGATCTTTATAAACATAGGAATTTCTACACCGCTACCTGAAGAAACATGGAAATATCTACACCGCTATCTGTATCAACATGGAAATAACTACACCGCAATCTTTATAAACATGGAAATATCTACCCAGCAATCTGTTCAAAGATGGAAATATCTACACCGCAGTCTCTATAAACTTGGAAATATCTACACCGCTATCTGTATAAACATGGAAATAACTACACCGCTATCTGTATAAACATGGAAATTTTTACACCGCTATCTGTTTAAACATGGAAATATCTCCACCGCTATCTTTATAAACACAGAAATACCTACACCGGTATCTTTAAAAACATGGAAATACCTACACCGCTATCTCTGTAAACAAAGAAATATCTAAACGTTATCTGTGTAAACATGGAAATATCTACACAGCTATCTGTGTAAACTTGGAAATATCTACACCGCAATCTGTGTAAGCATGGAAATATCTACAACGCTATCTGTGTAAACATGGAAATATTTACAACGCTATTTGTGTAAACTGGGAAATATCTACACAGCTATCTGTAAAACGTGGAAATATCAACACCACTATCTGTATAACCCTGAAAATATCTACACCGCTATCTGTATCAACATGTAAATAACTACACCGCTATCTGTATAAACATGGAAACATCTACAATGATATCTCTGTAAACATGGAAATATCGACTCAGGTATCTGTGTAAACGTGGAAATATCTACACCACTATCTGTATAAACATGGAAATATCTACACCGCCATCTCTATAAACATGGAAATATCTACACCGCGATCAGTATAAACATGGAAATATCTACACCGCTATCTGTATAAACATGGAAATCTCTCCACTGCTATCTCTATAAACATCGAAATATCTACACCGCGATCAGTATAAACATGGAAATATCTACACTGCTATCTGTATAAACATGGTAATATCTACACCACCATCTGTATAAACATGGAAATATCTACACCGCCATCTATATAAACATGGAAATATCTACAATGCCATCTGTAGAAAGATGGAAATATCAACACCGCAAACTGTGTAAACTTGGAAATATCTACACCGATATCTGTAAAAACATGGAAATATTTACACCGCTATCTGTATAAACATGGAAATATCTACACCTCGATCTGAATAAACATGGAAATATCTACCCCGCGGTCTGTATAAACATGGAAATATCTACATCGCTATCTATATAAACATGGAAATATCTACACAGCTATCTCTATAAACATGGAAATAACTACAACGCCATCTGTATAAACATGGAAATACCTAAAAAGTCATCTGTATAAACATGGAAAAATCTACACAGCGATCTGTATAAACATAGAAATATCTACACAGCCATCTTTATATACATGGAAATATCTACACCGCTATCTGTATAAACATGGCAATAACTACACCGCTATTTGTATAAAAAAGCAAATATCTACACTGTGATCTGTATAAACATGGAAATATCTACACCAATATCTCTATAAACATGGAAATATCTACACCGTGATCTGTATAAACATGGAAATATTTACACCGCTATCTGTATAAACATGGAAATTTCTACACCGTTATCTGTATAAATACCGAAATATCTACAACGCTATCTCTATATATGTGGAAATATCTACAACGCCATCTGTAAAAACATGGAAATCCCTACACCGCCATCTGTATAAACATGGAAAAACCTATACTGTCATCTGTGTAAACATGGATATATCTACACCACCATCTGTATAAACATGGAAATATCTACAATGCCATCTGTATACACATGGAAATACCTACACGGCAATCTGTGTATAGATGGAAACATCAACACCGCCATCTGTACAAACATGGAAATATCTAAACTGCTATCTCTATAAACATGGAAATATCTACACTGCAGTCTGTATAAACATGGAAATATCTACACTGGTATCTGTATAAACATAGAAATATCTACAACACGATCTGTATAAACATGGAAATATATACACCGCAATCTGTATAAACATGGAAATATCTGCACCGCTATCTCTGTAAACATGGAAATAGCTACAAAGATATCTGTATAAACATGGAAATACCTACACAGTCATGTGTAGGAACATTTAAATATCTACAATGCCATCTGTTTAAACATAGAAATATCTACACAGCCCTCTGTATAAATAAGGAAATATCTGCATAGGCATCTGTATAAACATGGAAATATCTGCACCACTATCTGTATAAACATGGAAATACCTACACCGCTGTCTCTATAAACATCGAAATATCTACTTCGCCATCTGTATAAACACGGAAATACTTACAAAGTTATCTGTATAAACATGGAAATATCTACACCGCCATCTGCATAAGCATGGAAATATCTACACAGCCATGTGTACATACATGGAAATATCAACACCGCTATCTATATAAACATGGAAATAACTACACCTCTATCTGTATAAACATGGAAATACCTACACCGCCATCTACATATCCATGGAAATATCTGCGCCGCCATCTGTATAAACATGGAAATATCTACACGGTCATCTGTGTATAGATGGAAATATCAACACTGCCATCTGTAGAAATATGGAAATATCTGCACCGCTATCTGTATAAACATGGAAATATCTACACCGCGGTCTGTATAAACATGGAAATATCTACACCGCTATCTGTATAAACATGGAAATACCTACACCGCTATCTCTATAAACATGGAAATATATACACCGCGATCTGTATAAACATGGAAATATTTACACCGCTATCTGTATAAACATGGAAACTTCTACAACGTTATCTGTATTAATATGGAAATATCTACACCGCTATCTCTATAAACTTGGAAATATCTACACCGCCATCTGTATAAACATGGAAATACCTATACAGTCATCTATGTAAACATGGAAATATCTACACCACCATCTGTATAAACATGGAAATAACTACAATGCCATCTGTATACACATAGAAATACCTACACGGCAATCTGTGTATAGATGGAAACATCAACACCGCCATCTGCACAAACATGGAAACATCTTACACTGCTGTCTCTATAAACATGGAAATATCTACACAGTTATGTGAAGGAACATGGAAATATCTACACTGCCATCTGTATAAACATAGAAATATTTACACCGCCCTCTGTATAAATATGGAAATATCTGCATAGGCATCTGTGTAAACATGGAAATATCTTCACCGCTATCTGTTTAAACATGGAAATATCTACAGCGTCATCTCTATAAACATTGAAATATCTACACTGCCATCTGTAAAAACATGGAAATATCTACACAGTCATCTGAATAAACTTGGAAATATCTACACCACCATCTGTATAAACATGGAAATGCCTACATAACCATCTGTATACACATGGAAATATCTACACAGACATCTGTATAAATACGGAAATATCTACGCGGCCATCTGTATATACATGGAAATATCTACACTGCCATCTGTAGAAAGATGGAATATCTACACCGAAATCTCTATCAATATGGAAATATCTACACCGCCATCTCTATAAACATGAAAATATCTACACTGCCATCTCCATAAAGATGGAAGTATCTACTCCGCCATGTGTATAAACACGGAAATACCTACACCACCATTTGTGTAAACATGGAAATATCTACACCGCTATCTGTATAAACATGGAAATATCTACACTGCCATCTGCATGTCCATGGAAATATCTACGCCGCCATCTGTATAAACATGGAAATATCTACACGGCCATCTGTGTATAGATGGAAATATCAACACCGCCATCTGTACAAACATGGAAATATCTACACCGTTATCTCTATAAACATGGAAATATCTGCTCTGCCATCTGTAAAAACATGGAAATAGGTATAGAGTCATCTTTATAAACATTTAAATATCTACAATGCCATCTGTATACACATGGAAATATCTACACAGTCATCTGTATAAACGTAAATATCTACACTGCTATCTCTATAAACATGGAAATATCCACACCGCCATCTCTATAAACATGAAAATATCTACACTGCCATCTCCATAAACATGGAACTAAATACTCCGCTATCTGTATAAACATGGAAACATCTACACTGCCATCTGTGTGAACAAGGAAATATCTACAATGCCATCTGTATAAAGATATAATTATCTGCACTGCGAGCTGTATAAACATGGAAATATCTACATCGCTATCTGTATAAATGTGGAAATAGCAACACCGCTATCGGTATAAACATGGAAATATCTACAACGCCATCTATATAAACATGGAAATATCTACACCGCTATGTCTATAAACATGGAAATACCTACACCGCTATCTCTATAAACATGGAAATATCTACACCGCTATCTGTATAAACATGGAAATATCTACACCGCTATCTGTATAAACATGGAAATATCTACACCGCGATCTGTATAAACATGGAAATATCTACACCGCGATCTGTATAAACATGGAAATATCTTCACCACGATCTGTATATACATGGAAATATCTACACCGCTATCTGTATAAACATGGTAATATCTACACCACCATCTACATAAACATGGAAATATCTACACCGCCATCTATATAAACATGGAAATATCTACAATGCCATCTGTAGAAAGATGGAAATATCTACACCGAAATCTGTGTAAACATGGAAATATCTACACCGATATCTGTAAAAACATGGAAATATCTACACCGCTATCTGTATAAACATGGAAATATCTACACCACGATCTGTATAAACATGGAAATGTCTACACCGCAATCTGTATAAACATGGAAATATCTACACAGTTATCTCTATATACATGGAAATACCTACAAAGTCATCTGTATAAACATGGAAATATCTACACAGCCATCTGAATACACATGGAAATATCTACACAGCCATCTGTATATACATGGAAATATCTACACCGCTATCTGTATAAACATGGAAATAACTACACCGCTATTTGTATAAACAAGCAAATATCTACACCGTGATCTGTATAAACACGGAAACATCTACAGATACATCTGTAGATATATAAACATGGAAATATCTACAATGCTATCTGTGGAAACATGGAAACATCTACACAGCTATCTGTGTAAAGATGGAAATATCTACATCGCTATGTGTGTAAAGATGGAAATATGTACACCCCAATCTGTGCAAAGTTGGAAATATCTTCACCGCTATCTCTGTAAACATGGAAATATCTGCACCGCTATATGTATAAACATGGAAATATCTACACCGCTTTCTCTATAAACATGAAAATATCTACACCGCCATCTGTATAAACATGGAAATATCTGCACCGCTATCTCTATTCAAATGGAAATACATACACAGCCGTTTTTAAAAAATGGAAATATCTACACCGCTATGAATATAAACATGGAAATAGCCACATCGCTATCTATATAAACATGGAAATATCTCCACCGACATCTGTAAAAACATGGAAATATCTACACAATCATCTGTATAAACATGGAAATATCTACACCTCCATCTGTATAAACACGGAAATATCTACAACGCCATCTGTATACACATGGAAATATATACACGGCTATGTCTATAAACATGGGAATACCTACACCGCTATATGAATAACCATGGAAATATCTACACCGCTATATGTATGAACATGGAAGTATCTACACTGCCATCTGTATAAACTTGGAAATATCTCCACTGCTATCTGTGTAAACAAGGAAATATCTACATCGCTATCTGCATAAACATGGAAATATTTAATCCGCTATCTGAATAAACATGGAAATATCTACACCGCTTTCTTTTTAAACATGGAAATAGCTACACCTCAATCTGTATAAACATGAAAATATCTACAACACTATCTCTGTAAACATGGAAATATCTACACAGCTATGTGGGTAAGCATGGAAATATGTACGCGGCTTTCTGTGTGAAGATGGAAATATCTGCAACGCAATCTGTGCAAATATTGAAATATCTACACCACAATCTCTGTAAACATGCAAGTAACTACACCGCTATCTGTATAAACATGGAAATATCTACACCGCTATCTGTATAAACATGGAAATATCTACACCACGATCTGTATAAACATGGATATATCTACACCGTTATCTGTATAAATATGGAAATATCTACACCGTTTTCTGTATAAACATGGAAAGATTTACACAGGTATCTGTATAGATATGGAAATATCTACACCGCTATCTCTATAAACATTTAAGTGTGTACACCGCTATCTGTATAAACATTGAAATATCTACATGGCTATCTCTATAAACATGGAAATATCTACACCACCATCTGTTTAAACATGGAAATGCCAACACAGTCATCTGTATAAACACGGAAATATCTACACCACTATCTGTATAAGCATGGAAATATCTACACTGCCATCTGTATAAACAAGGAAATATCTACATAGCCATCTCTATAAACATGGAAATTTCTACACCGCTATCTGTATAAACATGGAAATAGCCAAACCGCTATCTGTATAAACATGGAAAATCTACACCACCATCTGTAAAAACATGGAAATATGTACACAGTTATCTGTATAAACATGGAAATATCTACCCCTACATTTGTATAAACTTGGAAATATCTACACTGCCATCTGTATACACTTGGAAATATCTACACAGCCATCAGTAAAGTCATGGGAATATCTACACCACTATCTCTGTGAACATAGAAATGGCTACCCCTATATCTGTATAAACATGGAAATATCTACAACGCTATCTGCATAAACATGGAAATATCTACACTGCTCTCTTCATAAACATGGAAATATCTACACGGCTATCTGTATAAACAGGGAAATATCTACACCGCTATCTGCATAAATATGGAAATATTTCCACCACTATATGTATAAACCTGGAAATATCTCCACCGCTATCTCTATAAACATGGAAATATCTACTACGCTATCTTTATAAACATGGAAATATTTACACCATTATCAGTATAAACATGGAAATATCTACACAGACATCTGTATAAACATGGAAATAGCCACACCGCTATCTGTATAAACACGGAAATATCTACACCGCGATCTCAATAAACATGGAAATATCTACACCGCTATATATATAAATATGGAAATATCTACACCGCTATCAATATAAACATGGAAATACCCACACCGCTATCTGTAACAACATGGTAATACCTGCACCGCTAAATCTATAAACATGGAAATATCTGCACCGCCATCTGTATAAACATGGAAATACCTTCACAGTCATCTATATAAAAATGGAAACATCTACAACACCATCTCCATAAACATGGAAATATCTACACTGCCATCTGTATAAACATGTAAATAACTACACCGCTCTCCCTATACACATGGAAATACCTACACCACTATCTGTATAAACATGGAAATATCTACACTGTCATCTCTATAACCATGGAAATATCTACACCTCCATCTCTGTAAACATGAAAATATCTACACCGCCATCTCCATAAAGATGGAAATGTCAACACAATCATGTGTGTAAAAATGGAAATATCTACCCCGCTAACTGTATACACATGGAAATATCTACACTGACATCTGTATAAACATGGAAATATCTACACCACGAGCTGTATAAACATCAAAATCTCTACAATGCTCTCTGTATAAACATGGAATTACCAACACTCCTATCTGTATAAGCATGGAATAACCAACACTCCTATCTGTTTAAGCATGGAAATATCTACAAAGCTATCTGTGTAAACATGGAAATATCTACACAGCTATCTGTGTAAACATGGAAATATCTACATCGCTATCTGTGTAAAGATGGAAATATCTACACCGCAATCTGTGCAAAGATGGAAATATCTACACCGCTATCTCCGTAAACATGGAAATATCTGTACCACTATCTGTTTAAACATGGAAATATCTACACCGCTATCTCTATACACATGGAAACATCTGCACCGCTATCTCTATACACATGGAAATACCTACGCAGCCATCTCTAAAACATGGAAATATCTACACCACTATCTGTATAAACATGGAAATACCTACACAGCCATCTCTATGAACATGGAAATATCTACATCGTTATCTGTATAAACATGGAAATAGCCACACCGCTATCTCTAAAAACATGGAAAATCTACACCGCCATCTGAGTAAACATGGAAATATCTACACCACCATCTGAATAAACATGGAAATATCTACACCGCTCTCTATATAAACATGGAAATGTCTACACTGCCGTCTGTATCAACATGGAAATATCTACACAGTCATCTGTATAAACATGGAAATATCTACACCACCATCTCTATAAACATGGAAATATCTACACTGCCATCTTTATACACGTGCAAATATCTTCACAGCCATCTGAATAAACATGGAAATATCTACAAGGCTATCTCTGTCCACATGGAAATACTTACACCGCTATCTCTATAAACATGGAAATATCTACACCGCCATCTCTATTAACATGGAAATATCTATGCCGAAACCTCTATAAACGTAAAAATATCTACACCGCCATCTCCATAAACACGGAAATATCTACACCAACATCTGTGTAAAAATAGAAATATCTACACCGCCATCTGTATAAAGATGGAAGTATCTACACGGTGAGCTGTATAATCATGGAAATATCTACACCGCTATCTGTATAAACATGGAAAATCAACACCGATATCTGTTTAAACATGGAAATATCTACACCGCTATCTGTATAAACATGGAAATATCTACACCACAATCTCTATAAACATGGAAATACCTACACCACCATCTCTATGAACATGCAATTATCTACATCGCTATCTCTATAAACACAGAAATATCTACACCGCCATCTCTATAAACATGGAAATCACTGCACCTCCATCTGCAAAAACATGGAAATATCTACAACGCCATCGGTATAAACATGGAAATATCTACACCGCCATCTGTATAAGATAGAATTATCTACACTGCCATCTGTAGAAAGATGGAAAAGAATACACCGTGATCTGTATGAACATGGAAATATGTACACCGCTACATGTATAAACATGGAAATAACTACACAGTCATCTGTATAAACAAGGAAATATCTACACCACCATCTGTGTAAACATGGAAATCTGTTCACCACCATCTGCATAAACATGGAAATATCTCCACCGCCATCTGTATAAACATGGAAATATCTCCACCGCTATCTGTATAAACATGGAAGTATCTACAACGCTATCTGTATAAACATGGAAATATCTACACTGCTCTCTGTACAAACAGGGAAATATCTACAGCGCTATCTGGGTAAACACGGAAATATCTTCACTGCTATCTGTGCAAAACATGGAAATATCTACACCGCAATCTGTGCCAAGATGGAAATATCTACACCGCCATCTGAATAAACATGGAGATATCTACACTGTTGTCTGTGTAAACATGGAAATATCTACAAAGCGATCTGTGTATATATGGAAATATCTACAACGCTATCTCTGTAAACATAGAAATCTCTACAGTGCTATCTGTAAACATGGAAATATCTACACGGCAATCTCTATAAATATGGAAATATCTGAACCACCAGCTGTATAAACATGGAAATAACTACACAGTCATCTGTATAAACATTTAAATATCTACACCACCATTTGTGTAAACATGGAAATATCTTCACCGCCATCTGTATAAACATGGAAATATCTCCACCGCTATCTGTATAAACATGGAAATATCTCCACCGCTATCTGTATAAACATGGAAGCATCTACACCGCTATCTGTATAAACATGGAAATATCTACAACACTATCTGGGTAAACATGGAAATATCTACACTGCTATCTGTGCAAAACATGGAAATATCTACACCGCAATCTGTGCCAAGATGGAAATATCTACACTGCCATCTGTGTAAACATGGTAATATCTGCACCGATATGTCTGTAAAGATGGAAATATCTACACCGCTCTCTGTATAAACATGGAATTACCAACACCACCATCTGTATGAACATGGAAATATCTACACCGCCATCTGAATAAACATGGAGATAACTACAGTGTTGTCTGTGTAAACATGGAAATATCTACACCGCTTTCTGTACAAAATTGGAAATATCTACAACGCTATCTGTGTAAACATGGAAATATCTACACAGCCGTCAGTATAAACATGGAAATATCTACACAGCAATCTCTATAAACA